>NC_041388.1:592989352-593072793 GCF_002162155.2 Triticum dicoccoides | reverse complement strand
CCTCCACCGTCTACTGTTCATCCAGCCCTCCACACCACGGGGTCCTGTTCAACCACCCCTCCATGGGCACCCCTCCATCGTCTACTGTTCATCCTGCCCTCCACACCACGGGGTCCTGTTCATCCACCCATCCACGGGCACCCCTCCATCGTCTACTGTTCATCCAGCCCTCCACCACACCACGGGGTCCTGTTCATCCAGAGGCAACGCCACCGCTCACTGTTCATCCAAACCCCCCGCAAAGCTCACTGTTCATCCCATCGATCGGCTTTAGTTAGCAGCAGTAGCCAAGGAATTGCTCGATCGGGTTCAGTTAACAGCCATCGATCGATCGCTCGGGTTCAGTAACACGTAGCCTACAGTGCAATCGCTCGGGTTCAGTTAGAGCCCAACGCCTCGCTCGGGTTCAGTTAGAGCCAACGCCTCGCACACACGCGCGTACGTGTACGAGATAAACGTGCATCACTTGGCCCCCGACCTCCCACTGTAACCGGGAACTCCCCAAAACTCCCCCCCCCTCGCTTCTACCACGGTTTTTTCCGTCATGGACGGCCCAAAGAATGTCATGCAGCTACGTCTCCGGCCCGCCCAGGACGAGAAGCCCATTTTCTGTCATGATTTTTTGTCATAGAAGTAGGAGCCCACCACATCCATGATGATACCGGGTTTTGTCACAATTATCGTCATAGAAATGTCATATGCATGACAGAAAAAAATTTCGTTCGGCCCAAAATGTCATGGATGTGTCTTTTTTTGTAGTGGTAGCGTAAGTATTTCCCTCAGTTTTTGAGAACCAAGGTATCAATCCAGTAGGAGGCCACGCTCAAGTCCCTCGTACCTACACAAAACGATAGCCACTCGCAACCAATGCAATTAGGGGTTGTCAATCCCTTCACGGTCACTTACGAGAGTGAGATCTAATAGATATAATATTTTTGGTATTTTTGGTATAGAGATGCAAAGTGAAAAGTAAAAGGCAAAGTAAAAAAGCAAAGCAAGATTAAAGTGATGGAGATTGATATGATGAGAATAGACCCGGGGGCCATAGGTTTCACTAGTGGCTTCTCTCAAGAGCATAAGTATACTACGGTGGGTGAACAAATTACTGTTGAGCAATTGACAGAATTGAGCATAGTTATGAGAATATCTAGGTATGATCATGTATATAGGCATCACGTCTGTGATAAGTAGACCGAAACGATTCTGCATCTACTACTATTACTCCACTCATCCACTGCTATCCAGCATGCATCTAGATTATTAAGTTAAAAACAAAGTAATGCTTTAAGCAAGATGCCATGATGTAGAGAGATAAATTCATGCAGTATGAAATAAACCCCATCTTGTTATCCTCGATGGCAACGATGCAATACGTGCCTTGCTACCCCTTCTGTCACTAGGAAAGGACACCGCAAGATCGAAAACAAAGCTAAGCACTTCTCCCATGGCAAGAACTACCAATCTAGTTGGCCAAACCAAACGGATAATTCGAAGAGACTTGCAAAGATAACCAATCATACATAAAAGAATTTAGAGAAGATTCAAATGTTATTCATAGATAGACTTGATCATAAACCCACAATTCATCGGTCTCAACAAACACACCGCAAAAAGAAGAAGATTACATCGAATAGATCTCCACGAGAGAGGGGGAGAACTTTGTATTGAGATCCAAAAAGAGAGAAGAAGCCATCTAGCTAATAACTATGGACCCGAAGGTCTGAGGTAAACTACTCACACTTCATCGGAGAGGCTATGATGATGTAGAAGCCCTCCGTGATGACGGACCACTCCGGCGGAGCTCCGGATCAGGCCCCAAGATGGGATCTCATGGATACAGAAAGTTGCGGCAGTGGAATTAGGTTTTTGGCTCCGTCTCTGTTCGTTTGGGGGTACGTAGGTATATATTGGAGGAAGAAGTACATCGATGGAGCTTCGGTGGGCCCACGAGGGTGGGGGGCGCGCCTGGGGTTATAGGGCGCGCCCGCCTACCTCGTGCCCACCTCGAAGCTTCCTTGGCGTAGGGTCCAAGTCTCCTAGGTCATATTCAGGAAGAAAATCACGTTCCAGAAAGGTTTATTCCGTTTGGACTCCGTTTGATATTTCGTTTCTTCGAAACACTGAAATAGGCAAAAAAAACAACAATTCTGGGCTGGGCCTCCGGTTAATAGGTTAGTCCCAAAAATAATATAATAGTGGAAAATAAAGCCCAATATAGTCCAAAACAGTAGATAATATAGCATGGAGCAATAAAAAATTATAGATACGTTGGAGACGTATCAGCTGGCTTGTCGGGGGTGTCGTGTATTTGACACGAGCGATCGAGTATACGGTCCAAACTGGACGGGCCTGGAGTGCTTCTTTTGAATGGCTTTTTCCGTTGACCGGGTTTAGAGCCTTTGGATCTGGCATTGACTGTCATGTCCTCGGTATTGTCACTGTTAATGCGGCGCTTGTGTTTGTTGCGACGTGACCTGCCATTGCCATCCTTGGTATCTGAAGTACCATGGTTCTTTGATATATTATTGCTGCGAGCCAGCCAGCTGTCTTCTCCCACGCAAAAGCGGGTCATAAGTGTCGTGAGGGCTGGCATAGATTTCGGCTTTTCCTGGCCAAGGTGCCGGGCGAGCCACTCGTCGCGGATGTTGTGCTTAAAAGCTGCTAGGGCCTCTGCATCTGGACAATCGACGATTTAATTTTTCTTTGTTAGGAACCGTGTCCAGAATTGCCTGGCCGATTCCTCTGGCTGCTGAATTATGTGGCTCAAGTCACCGGCGTCTGGTGGTCGCACATAAGTGCCCTGGAAGTTGTCAAGGAATGCGGCTTCCAGATCTTCCCAACAGCCAATGGATTCTGCTGGCAGGCTATTGAGCCAATGTCGAGCTGGTCCTTTGAGTTTAAGTGGGAGGTATTTGATGGCTTGTAGATCGTCACCGCGGGCCATGTGGATGTGCGGGAGGAAGTCCTTGATCCATACCGCAGGATTTGTTGTGCCGTTGTATGATTCTATATTTACGGGTTTGAAACCCTCTAGGATTTGATGATCCATTACTTCGTCTGTGAAGCATAGGGGGTGTGCGGCGCCTCTGTACTGGGCTATATTGCGACGCAGCTCAAATGAGTCTTGTCCGCTGTGTTCGGCCCGGCCGGACTTACTTTTACTGTATCCGGCGTGACGGTTACCGTCTCGCATAGTGGCGCGCCTTCGTGATCCGTAGATCGATCTTGTGTGTTTTGCTTTGTCCTCCAATACGTCTCGCAGGTCTAGCATGTTTCCCCGTGCCTTGTCGTTTTTATTTGAATGGCGTCGGGGTGCGGGCTGAGTTTTTGGCTGAAATGCCTCTCTGTCGCGGCCACGAGGTGGCCGATCAGCCTCGCCATATGCTGGAGATGTAGTTTTTATTACTTCTTCCTCTAGTCGGGGTAGCAACCTGCGCTTTGGGAAACTCTTGGAGGGGCGTTCGAGTTCATATTCTTCGGCCTCAAGGACATGAGTCCATCTATCAGCTAGCAAATCTTGATCAGCTTGAAGCTGCTGCTGCTTTTTCTTAAGGCTATTTGTCGTGGCTATAAGCCTGCGCTTGAAGCGTTCTTGTTCAGCGGGATCCTCTGGCATGACAAATTCATCGTCGTCGAGGCTTGCCTCGTCTTCGGAGGGAGGCATGTAATTATCATCCTCCGCCTCTCCATCTGTCGCTCTCTAGGGAGGGCCTGCTTCTCCATCCTCCTGCTCTAAATTTTGCTGGAGGGGGTTGTTGTTGTCTTCGGCACTGTCCGGGGTGCTATTATCTCCTGTGCCGGTGTCACCGCTTTTGCTTTGGCGAGACTTAGAGCGGCGCCGCTGACGTCGGCGCTTGGGTTGCTTCTTGGAGGGGTCATCCTTCGCTGTCTCTGAAGGAAAATGCCCTAGAGGCAATAATAAAGTTATTATTTATTTCCTTATATCATGATAAATGTTTATTACTCATGCTAGAATTGTATTAACCGGAAACATAATACATGTGTGAATACATAGACAAACAGAGTGTCACTAGTATGCCTCTACTTGACTAGCTCGTTGATCGAAGATGGTTATGTTTCCTAGCCATAGACATGAGTTGCCATTTGATTAACGAGATCACATCATTAGGAGAATGATGTGATTGACTTGACCCATTCCATAAGCTTAGCACTTGATCATTTAGTTTGTTGCTATTGCTTTCTTCATAACTTATACATGTTCCTATGACTATGAGATTATGCAACTCCCGTTTACCGGAGGAACACTTTGTGTGCTACCAAACGTCACAACGTAACTGGGTGATTATAAAGGTGCTCTACAGGTGTCTCCGAAGGTACTTGTTGGGTTGGCGTATTTCGAGATTAGGATTTGTCACTCCGACTGTCGAAGAGGTATCTCTGGGCCCTCTCGGTAATGCACATCACTTAAGCCTTGCAAGCATTGCAATTAATGAGGTAGTTGCGGGATGATGTATTATGGAGCAAGTAAAGAGACTTGCCGGTAACGAGATTGAACTAGGTATTGAGATACCAACGATCGAATCTCGGGCAAGTAACATACCGATGACAAAGGGAACAACATATGTTATTATGCGGTCTGACCGATAAAGATCTTCATAGAAAATGTAGGAGCCAATATGAGCATCCAGGTTCCGCTATTGGTTATTGACCAGAGACATGTCGTGGTCATGTCTACATTGTTCTCGAACCCGTAGGGTCCGCACGCTTAACATTACGATGACAGTTTCATTATGAGTTTATATATTTTGATGTACCGAAGGTTGTTCGGAGTCCCGGATATGATCACGGACATGAAGAGGAGTCTCGAAATGGTCGATACATGAAGATTGATATATTGGAAGCCTATGTTTGGACATCGGAAGTGTTCCGGGTGAATTCGGCATTTTACCGGAGTACCGGGAGGTTACCGCAACCCCCCGGTAACCTAATGGGCCTAGTGGAGGAAGTGGAGAGGAGGCCAAGGGGCAGCCGCGCGCCCCTTCCCCCCAGTCCGAATTGGACAAGGAGGGGGGGTCGGCGCCCCCCTTTCCTTTTCCCTCTCTCTCCTTCCCCCAAGTCCTAGTCCAACATGGAAAGGGGGGAGTCCTACTCCCAGGAGGAGTAGGACTCCTCCTGGCGCGCCCCTTACCTGGCCGCACCTCCTCCCCCTTGCTCCTTTATATACAGGGGCAGGGGGCACCCCAGACACAATAGTTGATCATTGATCTCTTAGCCGTGTGCGGTGCCCCCCTCCACCATAGTCCTCGATAATATTGTAGTGGTGCTTAGACGAAGCCCTGCGACAGTAGAACATCAAGATCGTCACCACGCCGTCGTGCTGACGGAACTCTTCCTCGATATTCTATTGGATCGGAGTCCGGGGATCGTCATCGAGCTGAATGTGTGCTAGAACTCGGAGGTGCGTAGTTTCGGTGCTTGATCGGTCGGGCCGTGAAGACGTACGAATACATCAACTGCGTTGTGCTAACGCTTCCGCTTTAGGTCTACGAGGGTACATGGACAACATTCTCCTCTCTCGTTGCTATGCATCACCGTGATCTTATGTGTGCGTAGGAATTTTTTTGAAATTACTACCTTCCCCAACAGTCTCGTCGCCATTGCCTTCTTTGGGTGTGTCCACCATGTATATATCATATGATGAGGTGGCTGTCCAGTGCCCTGTGGGCAGTGGTTCTTCTTCGTCTCCCACATCATCATCCATACCGTCGATGTCTTCGGAGTCGAAGTCGAGCATGTCGGTCAAATTGTCGACAGTGGCTACTAAGTGGGTGGTGGGTGGGCGGCGAATTTCTTCGTCATCCGCATCCCAATCCCGCCGAACATAGTTCGGCCAGGACTCTCCTGACAGGGAGAAAGACCTTAATGAGTTCAGTATGTCGCCAAAGGGCGAGCGCTGAAAGATATCCGCGGAGGTGAACTCCATGATCGGCGCCTAGTCGGATTCGATAGGCAAGGGCGCATGCGGTTCGGAGTCCGTGGCCGGGGAAGAATCCGGTAGTTCGGCGTCACGGCTCCCGTGAAGGGTAAGGTCGATATTCGGCTTGATCGCCGCTGAGAATACGGCCTCCGTGGCGGGGTCTATCCACCCGTCCATGGATGGCGCTATTGGCTCCAAATTGAGGGTCGGAGCGGTTACCGGTGTGGTCTCCTGAACACTGTCTGATGGCAGAGCTAGATCATGCTCATCGTGACCGTGCAGCGCACTCGGCAGGGGCTCGACTCCGTCGAAGATCAAGTCTCCGCGGATGTCGGCCGTGTACTTTGAACTTGCAAACCTGACCTGGTGGCCAGGGGCGTAACTCTCGATCTGCTCCAGATGGCCAAGTGAGTTGGCCCACAGTGTGAAGCCGACGAATACAAAGATCTGTACAGGGAGAAAAGTCTCACCCTGGACCGCATCGCTATCGATGATCGAAGGAGCCATCAAGCCTAACGGCGACGACACAGAGGAACTCTCAATGAAAGCACCAATGTCGGTGTCAAAACCGGCGGATCTCGGGTAGGGGGTCCCGAATTGTGCGTCTAAGGGGGATGGTAACAGGAGGCAGGGGACACGATGTTTTACCCAGGTTTGGGCCCTCTTGATGGAGGTAAAACCCTACGTCCTGCTTGATTATTCTTGATAATATGAGTAGTACAAGAGTTGATCTACCACGAGATCGGAGAGGCTAAACCCTAGAAGCTAGCCTATGGTATGATTGTATGTTGTCCTACGGACTAAAACCCTCCGGTTTATATAGACACCGGAAGGGGCTAGGGTTACACAAGGTCGGTTACAAAGGAGGAGATATACATATCCGTATTGCCTAGCTTGCCTTCCATGCCAAGTAGAGTCCCATCCCGACCCGGGATGAAGTCTTCAATCTCGTATCTTCATAGTCCAACTGTTCGACCAAAGGATATAGTCCGGATGTCCGGAGACCCCCTAATCCAGGACTCCCTCAATTGGCAAAGGGCTCGACAATAACAAACTCATTTTTCTATTCATTTGTATTTGTATTCGGGACAAGTTTTGTATTGCATTATTTGGTTTGCTTCGGTGATTTGAATAATTATTTGTAATGTGGGTGATTGTTGTATTATGTTGGTATTGAATAATTATTTAGTTTGCTTCTATGATTTGAATAATTATTTTATAGTGTGGATGTTTGTTTTATGTTTGTGTTGTGGATTTGATATTTGCGGGCCGGTGTGATGCGGGATGCAGCGGCGCAAGAGCAGACCCCGCAAAGCAACCCGTAAAAAAGTATATTCCGCGAATATCCTTTTATACGGGTCCGTTTGGGGGGTCTGCCTCCGCGCCGGCCCGCAAAGCCCTTTTTCCGCAAACTGCAAACGCGTTTTGCGGGTCGGCGAGATGCGGGATCTGCTAGAGATGTTCTTAGGTTCGCAACTTAGAGCATCTCCAGCCGTTGCGCCCCCCAGGCGGCATTTTTTCGCCGCTTGGGGGGTTGTCGGTGAAAATTTTGGGAGGAGGTGGTGGAGGAGGTCTTGGGCATGGCCGGGCTGCCCTAGAAGCCCATGGCCGCCTTGACTCTGCCGGCCACCATTGTAGCGGCCGTGGAAGAATACGGCATGAGATAAAAGAGAGAGAGAACATGGGAGAGAGAGGACGTGCTGGGTGAGAGAAGGACATGGTGGGGCCGGTCTGGTGTGGGAAAGTCACCGACAGTGGGCCAGAAAGGCAAAGAAAATAGCGCCAGTGCCCCCCAGCTGCCCCCCGGATCTTGGGTTTCGCCTGGGTTCGCCGGATGTATTTTTTTACTAAACCGGCGAAAAGTGAGGTCGTGGGTGTTGGGGAACATAGTAATTTCAAAAAATTTCCTACACACACGCAAGATCATGGTGATGCATAGCAACGACAGGGGAGAGTGTTGTCCACATACCCTCGTAGACCGAAAGCGGAAGCGTTAGCACAACGCGGTTGATGAAGTCGTACGTCTTCATGATCCGACTGATCAAGTACCGAACGCATGACACCTTCAAGTTCTGCCCACGTTCAACTCGATGACGTCCCTCGAACTCCGACCCAGCCGAGTGTTGAGGGACAGTTTTGTCAGCACGACGGCGTGGTGACAATGATGATGTTCTACCGACGCAGGGCTTCGCCTAAGCACCGCTACGATATGATTGAGGTAGATTATGGTGGAGGGGGGCACCGCACACGGCTAAGAGATCAAGAGATCAATTGTTCGTCTTTGGGGTGCCCCTACCCCCGTATATAAAGGAGTGGAGGAGGGGGAGGGACGGTCCTCTCTATGGCGCGCCCTAGGGGAGTCCTACTCCCACCGGGAGTAGGACTCCCCTTTTCCTAGTAGAACTAGGAACCCTTCCAAGTAGTAGGAATAGGAGGGAAGGAAAGGGAAGGGAAAAGGAGAAGGAAGGAAGGCCCCCCCTCCCTAGTCCAATTCGTACCAGCCCATGGGGAGGGGTGCGGCCATCCTTTGAGGCCTTTCTCTCCTTTCCCGTATGGCCCATTAAGGCCCAATACGAATTCCCGTAACTCCCCGGTACTCCCGAAAATACCCGAATCACTCGGAACCTTTCCAATGTCCGAATATAGTCGTCCAATATATCAATCTTTACGTCTCGACCATTTCAAGACTCCGCGTCATGTCCCCAATCTCATCCGGGAGTCTGAACTCCTTCGATACATCAAACACATAAACTCATAATATAACCATCATCGAACTTTAAGCGTGCGGACCCTACGGGTTCGAGAACTATGTAGACATGACCGTGACACGTCTCCGGTCAATAACCAATAGCGGAACCTAGATGCTCATATTGGCTCCTACATATTCTACGAAGATCTTTATCGGTCAAACCGCATAACAACATATGTTGTTCCCTTTGTCATCGATATGTTACTTGCCCGAGATTCGATCGTCGGTATCTCAATACCTAGTTCAATCTCATTACTGACAAGTCTCTTTACTCGTTCCGTAATACATCATCCCGCAACTAACTCATTAGTTGCAATGCTTGCAAGGCTTATAGTGATGTGCATTACCGAGTGGGCCCAGAGATACCTCTCCGACAATCGGAGTGACAAATCCTAATCTCGAAATACGCCAACCCAACATGTACCTTTGGAGACACCTGTAGAGCTCCTTTATAATCACCCAGTTACGTTGTGACGTTTGGTAGCACACAAAGTGTTCCTCCGGTAAACGGGGGTTGCATAATCTCATAGCCATAGGAACATGTATAAGTCATGAAGAAAGCAATAGCAACAAACTAAACAATCAAGTGCTATGCTAACGGAATGGGTCAAGTCAATCACATCATTCTCCTAATGATGTGATCCCGTTAATCAAATGACAACTCATGTCTATGGCTAGGAAACATAACCATCTTTGATCAACAAGCTAGTCAAGTAGAGGCATACTGGTGACACTTTGTTTGTCTATGTATTCACACATGTATTATGTTTCCGGTTAATACAATTCTAGCATGAATAATAAACATTTATCATGATATAAGGAAATAAATAATAACTCTATTATTGCCTCTAGGGCATATTTCCTTCAGTTTCCCACTTGCACTAGAGTCAATAATCTAGTTCACATCGCTATGTGATTAATACCCAAAGAGTACTAAGGTGTGATCATGTTTTGCTTGGGAGGGAAGTTTAGTCAACGGGTCTGCTACATTCAGATCCATATGTATTTTGCAAATTTCTATGTCAACAATGCTCTGCACGGAGCTACTCTAGCTAATTACTCCCACTTTCAATATGTATCCAGATTGAGACCCTGAGTCATCTGGATCAGTGTCAAAACTTGCATCGATGTAACCCTTTACGACGAACCTTTTGTCACCTCCATAATCGAGAAACATATCCTTATTCCACTAAGGATAATTTTGACCAATGTCCAGTGATCTACTCCTAGATCACTATTGTACTCCCTTGCCAAACTCAGGGCAGGGTATGCAATAGGTCTGGTACACAGCATGGCATACTTTATAGAACCTATGGCTGAGGCATAGGGAATGACTTTCATTCTCTCTCTATCTTCTGCTGTGGTCGGGTTTTGAGTCTTACTCAACTTCACACCTTGTAACACAGGCAAGAACTCCTTCTTTGACTGTTCCATTTTGAACAACTTAAAAATCTTGTCAAGTTATGTACTCATTGAAAAACTTATCAAGCGTCTTCATCTATCTCTATAGATCTTGATGCTCAATATGTAAGCAGCTTCACCGAGGTCTTTCTTTGAAAAACTCCTTTCAAACATTCCTTTATGCTTTGCAGAATAATTCTACATTATCTTCGATCAACAATATGTCATTCACATATACTTATCAGAAATGTTGTAGTGCTCCCACTCACTTTCTTGTAAATATAGGCTTCACCGCAAGTCTGTATAAAACTATATGCTTTGATCAACTTATCAAAGCATATATTCCAACTCCGAGATGCTTGCACCAGTCCATTGATGGATCGCTGGAGCTTGCATATTTTGTTAGTACCTTTAGGATTGACAAAACCTTCTGGTTGCATCATATACAACTCTTCTTTAATAAATCCATTAAGGAATGCCGTTTTGTTTATCCATTTGCCAGATTTCATAAAATGCGGCAATTGCTAACATGATTCGGACAGACTTAAGCATATATACGAGTGAGAAACTCTCATCATAGTCAACACCTTGAACTTGTCGAAAACCTTTTTGCGACAATTCTAGCTTTGTATATAGTAACACTACTATCAGCGTCCGTCTTCCTCTTGAAGATCCATTTAATCTCAATGGCTTGCCGATCAATGGGAAAGTCAATCAAAGTCCATACTTTGTTCTCATACATGGATCTCATCTCAGATTTCATGGCCTCAAGCCATTTCGCGGAATCTGGGCTCATCATCGCTTCCTCATAGTTCGTAGGCTCGTCATGGTCAAGTAACATGACCTCCAGAACAGGATTACCGTACCATTTTGGTGCGGATCTCACTCTGGTTTACCTACGAGGTTCGGTAGCAACTTGATCTGAAGTTACATGATCATCATCATTAGCTTCCTCACTAATTGGTGTAGTAGTCACAGGAACATATTTCTGTGATGAACTACTTCCCAATAAGGGAGCAGGTACAGTTACCTCATCAAGTTCTACTTTCCTCCCACTCACTTCTTTCGAGAGGAACTCTGTCGGTGTCAAAACCGGCGGATCTCGGGTAGTGGGTCCCGAACTATGCGTCTAGGCCGGATGGTAACAGGAGGCAGGGAACACGATGTTTTACCCAGGTTCGGGCCCTCTTGATGGAGGTAAAACCCTACGTCCTGCTTGATTAATATTGATGATATGGGTAGTACAAGAGTAGATCTACCACGAGATCAAGGAGGCTAAACCCTAGAAGCTAGCCTATGGTATGATTGTTGTATATGGAGTTGATTGCCTACGGACTACAACCCTCCGGTTTATATAGACACCAGATAGGGTTAGGGTTACATAGAGTCGGTTACAATGGTAGGAGATCTTGAATATCCGCATCGCCAAGCTTGCCTTCCACGCCAAGGAAAGTCCCATCCGGACACGGGACGAAGTCTTCAATCTTGTATCTTCATAGTCCAGGAGTCCGGCTGAAGGTATAGTCCAGTTACCCGAACACCCCCTAATCCAGGACTCCCTCAGTAGCCCCTGAACCAGGCTTCAATGACAACGAGTCCGGCGCGCAAATTGTCTTCGGCATTGCAAGGCGGGTTCCTCCTCCAAGTCCTTTGTAGAAGATTGTAAACACCAAGAGTAGTGTCCGGTTCTGCAAAATAAGCTTCCACATATTGCCATAGAGAGAATAATATTAACACAAATCAAATCTGCTGACGTATTCTGCAGTGCGTCATCACACTATAGCCAAGTCCTTCACTCGAATCGTTTTCACTTTTCCACCTCAGCGTGTTTTGTGAGGCGGTTTCCTTGGCACGTCTTGTCAAAGCAGAGATCGTGTACCCCCCTTTTACGGGATTCTCATCAATACGGACGTGGGTAACCCAACCATGCCCGTTAGCATGTTTTCTCGATTAAAGGCGAGTCCCAAACGGTTACGGGGAGGGCTCCTGGTATTTAACCTCTTATAAAGAGACCAGGGCCTTACTCCTTTTCTCCAATCCCAAAACAAGTTCGCCCGTCGCCTCGAGTTCCAACACCCTAGGCTCCAGATTCCGGGCACCTCAGACCTTTGACAATGTCCGGTTCCGACCTTCAAGGCCGATGGATGCCCTCCTCCATCACGGAGGAGGACGTGCTAAAGTTGAGAGAGGCTAAGTTCTTGACCGCCGAAATTTTGCACAGGTTGCCTGCTCAAGGGCAGGCTATCCCCAGTCCCCAGCCCGGTGAGAGCGTAGTGTTCATGTCTCACTTCCTTCGGGGGTTAGGCTTCCCGACGGATCCCTTTGTGAGGGGACTACTATTTTATTACGGGATGGAATTTCACGACTTAGCTCCAGAGTCCATCCTCCATATCTCCTCGTTTATTGTTGTATGCGAAGCGTTCCTCCGTGTTACCCCTCACTTCGGATTATGGCTCAAGACTTTCAAAGTGGAGCCGAAGATGATCAAGGGACGGCACGCAGAGTGCGGAAGCGCTGTTATAAGCAAAAATGCTGATGCTCCATGGCCCGGGGGCTCTTTCAAAGAGGAGCTAGGCTTGTGGCAACGAGAGTGGTTTTATATCACCACTCCCCGGAGCACCAAGTGGGTGGCGCTTCCTGCCTTTCGCTTGGGTCCCCCACCACGGCTAGCATCATGGGTCAACAGAGGGTTAGATTGGGGTTTTCCCAAAGACGTGCCCTTGTTACAGGGCCGCATTAAGGATCTCTTGGAAGGAGACCTCAGCCTGGTCAAGGTGACGCAGGTCATGCCGATTCGCCGAATATTACCCGGCAAATGTCGCTCCCTTCGCCTATGGGAGTTTAATCCAGAGGGACCACGAGCTCTCCAGAATTTCATGGGCGCAACGCCCGCGGAGTTGTATAAACTGTTCTTCGGATCACGAGAGATGTGTCCGGATTTAACCGAGGACGCAGGCCTAAGCTGCAATCGCCCGGATACTCAAGTAAGCAACCTTGTGCCCGGACCTTCTATCCGTATAATTGTCATAAACTTGCCCCTAAAAGAGCCGTCCTTTTAAACAGGAGTGGATAGCGAAGGCAAAGCTGATCAGGTGTCCGGCTCCCCTTCTCGAAACTAGGCCGGATCCCGTGCTAGTCAGGATGCTGGAGATAATGCCTTTGGAGGGAAGCAAGGGGGAGGACAAGGAAACTATGGCCTCCTCGAAGGAGGCTGCTCCGAAGGGAGGAACCGACAATTCCTCTCCTAAGGGGAAGAAGAGAGCCGCCTCTGACGACCCAGAAACCATGGCCTCGAAGCAGGGAAAAAAATCTCGTCAGAGGGTCCAACGCCGGGGAGTTCCTCGGCCGGACTACGCCCTCAAGGGGATCAACCCTCCAGTGAGCTGTAAGTAGAGAAAGATTTTCCTTTTGAGGGATGAGGGAAATCCTTGATTTAGATCTGAGAAGATTAACCGAATTTTTACCTTGTAGCTCGGACCTTAGCCCTTCTCAGCAGAGCTCGTCTTCGGGGGATCTCCTTCCGGAGATGATGGAGAGCGGGACGCCTCCCCCTGTCGTGCCGCCTAGAGAGGCGGGTGACCCTGAGGTGTCGTCGCGGAGGGTTTCTCCGAATCCGGCAGGGGCAGAAGATAGCTATGTGGCCCCCCGAGGTTCTCCGCGTCCGGCCTTCGAAAGAGGTCGTGGGACAAGTCCGGCACCGTCTGGTGCTCGGTCAGAGGAGCTAAGATTCTGCTGGGGCGAGCTTCTATCTCGGAGGAGCATCGTGCATTGATGGGCACGGTGATTGAAAGGATCTCATCCGCAGAGAGCGGATTGCATGAGGCCGTCAAAAGTTTACTGACGGGTTTTGAGGTACATTAGATAATGTACACTTTTGTCAGTTGCGCATGAATAAGATGCGCCCTGTGTAGATAGTAGCCCCTGAGACTCTACACGTTGTCAAGAAATGACGGCACACGGAGGATCATAATCCCAGGTCTAAGATGTCACCTTTGAATGTAGGCGGCAGGGTGTCCGGAATCGAGCCGAACTGATGATTTTGCCGAACTAAAGCGGCAACTGGACGTGGCAAATGCCGACATCGCGCTTGCCAACAAGCGGCTTGATGAGGCTCAAGGTATGTAATTCCTCGGGCGGCATCAGGTAAGAAGAGATTTATGCCAATGTCTTACGATGTGTGTGCTTGACATAGATGGTGCGGCCACCGTTGAGAGTCTTAGGGCAGAACTTGCCCGAGCTAAAGAACAAGCCAGAGAAAGTGATGCGGCTGCCAAGAAAGCCCTTGAAGAGCTGAGAGCCGAACAGGCTGCTCATTGCCGAAGCAAGGAAGAGATGGCCGAGATGGCCGAAAAGTTAAAGAGTGCTGCAGACCGTTGCAGACTTCTTGAGAAAGAAAACCAGGCGAAACAGTCGGACTTAGAGAAGGCCGTTGCCAATGCCAAGGACGCGCGCTCTGCGATGAGAGCTGCAAAGGAGGAGCTGCGTCAGGCCGAGCAGATTGCAGCTGGAAAGCCCTTTATGCTGCGAAGGAAATTTTGCGATCCGAAGTTTGCTCCGTTGGACCGAATGTGGAGTGTGGAGGATACCTATCTGGATTTGGCAGCGAGTGCTGCTGATGTGACCAAACACTTTCGAGATCAGAAAGATCGCAAAGTGGAAAAGCTTTTCTGGTCGCAGTTTCACAATCCAGAGTGTCCGCTGGCAGTGGACGATCGTTTGGCTCAATGGGCCGAACTGAATAGGTTGTCCGGACTCGCCATAAAGTACGTCATGGGTCATCTGTGGCCGAGGAGATTGGAGCCGAAGAGTTATTTCAGCTTGGTGCAGCAATTCCTTGATGCGGTGTCGCGTATTAATGCAATGAAGAGGTCAGCATGCATAGAGGGCGCAAGGATGGCTCTTGCCCGTGTCAAGACATACTGGGCAGAGATGGAGACCACCATTGTTGCGTCCCAAGATTCAGACAAAAGCCGAGTACCCTCCGAGCACTATTTTCAGGAAGTCCTTGAAGGCGCTCGTGTAATAGAGATGCAGTGCTCGAAACATGCTATGTTATGATAGCATATGTAATTATAAAGTAATATTTTGATAAACTGTAGTGGCCTTTTTATACTTGTGCCTTCAAGTATTGGGAACACCTCCTGTGCGGCCGTTTTAAGATATATATATACAAAATCTGAAAGATGGCAGTCATTGGCTTCAGCCCCCACGCACATAGTGCGGGGGTGCTCGCAGAAGACGCATTTTCACACTTAACCCAACGTCTTGGTCCTACAAAGGAGGTGATAGCGCAGCGGGCCAGGCAACCGGACTATAATGCTTTAACACTTTCACTTAGCCATAGGAGCTTGACAGTGAGACTATTTAGGTAGCCCCTTGGTGGCGAATGCGCTCGCCCGAGTTCGGGGCGCGTATGTGCCTGACCGGGAAGCGGCCCTTCGTTAAAGCGGAGGAATCCGATAGATTCCGATAGGTCATCGAGTGGCTGACCAGTCTCACGCTACATCATGACAGTCAGTTTTCGGCTTTCTCTACTGAGGTGCTCGCCCGGCCGAACCGGGGCACAATCACAGTAGTTCTCCTAGTGCTACCTTTGCCGATAGAGCGGAACATAAGGTAGCCGAACTCAGGAGCCGGGCAACCCAACATTTGACCAAAGACATGATTCGGAGCCGATGCATATAATTCCAAAACTCGCTACGCCGAACACTCCCTAAGGTGTTCGGTCTTTATGAGTGCGAGCGAAAGAACACTCTTTATTAAAAAAGCCCCTAGTGTCCAAGTACGTGCAAAAATTCTGACGTGGCCACATGCCAAGACGCCAGCCTCCTCCTTGGTTATATTAGAAAAAACCAGGGGATGTGTAGCAACAAGAGACAGTAAAAAGGGTTTACGCAGGGTCTTAATCTAAAAAGAATCCTTTAGGATGGGTCCCTACTGCATGTCTGCGCCTGTGTCTCCGTTGTGCCGTATCCTGGACGGGCGCCGCACGACGTTCATCTTTACGGGCGCCGTACGTTTCGTTATGTGAAGTGAGTTCACTGTTTTTACTTCTTGTGGGAAGTTCTTTTGTTTCCTGGTGCTCTGCTTTTGGGGTTCGTCCTCGTCTTGCTTGATGTGTCGAGCCCCCTGTGTTCGGCATTGAGTCTGCCGGATTGTTTGAAAACCCAACAGTCTCTGTGGGTATGGTTAGCAGGTTTCCTGGGAGTACTGTGTATCTGACATATCCTGTCCAAGATTTTATTTAGGTTGGATGGATCGTCCCTGTTATCCTGTGGGGGCGATTTTGCTTGATTTTGTCGTGAGCCTTTGAATCCGGCATTGACTGCCGTGCTCTTCGGACTTTTGTCCTTGGTCCAGCGACGGTCCTTGTTGCGTCGCGGTTTTCCGTTTCCATCCCTAGTTTCGGATGTACTTGGGTCGCTGGGGCTACACCTTGCCAACCAGCTGTCCTCCCCTACACAAAAACGAGTCATGAGGCTTGTTAGTGCGGCCATTGTTCTTGGCTTTTCTTGGCCGAGGTGTCTGGCGAGCCATTCATCTCGGACGTTATGCCTGAAAGCTGCTAAGGCTTCGGCGTCCAGACAGTCGACTATCTGATTCTTTTTAGTGAGGAATCTATTCCAGAACTGCCGAGCTGATTCTCCGGGTTGTTGAGTTATGTGACTAAGATCGTCTGCATCCGGAGGGCTGACATAGGTCCCTTGAAAGTTTGCCCGGAAAGCATCCTCGAGCTCTTCCCAGCTTCCAATTGTGTTTTCGAGAAGGCTTTTAAGCCAATGCCGGGCTGGCCCTTTAATCTTAAGGGGTAAATATTTTATGGCGTGGAGATCGTCTCCTCTAGCCATGTGTATGTGGAGGATATAATCCTCGATCCAGACTCCAGGGTCTGTTGTTCCATCATATGCCTCTATGTTTACGGTTTTGAATCCCTCTGGAAATTCATAGTCCAGGACCTCATCGGTGAAACATAGGGGGTGTGCGGTGCCCCTGTATTTGGGTGTGCTGGATTCTGATGATGTCTTCATAGCGTTGCTTACGAGAGCTTGCTTTCTTGGCCCATAAATGGACCTGACTGGGCCATGATGCGAATCCTTAAGTGGGTCGCATGCCGATTTAGGTGCGGCGCCACTTGCCGCTTTATGGGGTCGTCTATCCGACCATGTAGCTTTCTCATTTTTTGAATGCGAGGGCTCTAGGGCCTCTTCGTCGAATTCAGGCAGTAGCTTTCTTTTCGGATAGCTTTTAGTGCGGCGACTGTCGTCGTATTTATCTGCGGTACTGATTACTTTGCTCCATCTAATCCGGAGTGCATCTTCTGCTGTTTTTAGCTTCCGCTTCTGCTTTTTTAGGCTGCGTGCAGTTGCAACGAGCCTCTCGTGGAGATTCTTCTGCTCCATAGGTTTATCCGGCGTGAGGTCGTCCGGAATGCCATTTTTGCATGAGGAGGGGTGTTCGGTTTCTCTATCTGTGTTGCCCTGTTCGGACGGTTGCTCTAAGGCCTGCTCGTCGTCTACCGGCTCGTCCTGCTCTATGGCTGGGTTTTTGTCGAGGCGGGGCTTGGATCGGCATTTACGCCGACGCTTTGATTGCTTTTCGGGGGGTCGATCTCCCGTCCCATCCCTTTTTCCTCGTTGTCGCTTCCTTTAGGGGTATCCACCATGTACACATCGTGGGATGAGGTGGTTGTCCAATGCCCTATGGGCGTTGGTTCGTCGGTATCTCCTGCATCGTCATCCATGCTGTCGATGTC
This sequence comes from Triticum dicoccoides, assembly GCF_002162155.2. Lineage (NCBI taxonomy): Eukaryota > Viridiplantae > Streptophyta > Magnoliopsida > Poales > Poaceae > Triticum > Triticum dicoccoides. Next base: position 593,054,952 of record NC_041388.1, on the reverse strand, counting down.
TCCGGAGTCGAAGTTGAGCACGTCGTTTAAATTGTCGATAGTGGCTACCAAGTGGGTGGTGGGTGGGCTTTGAATTTCCTCATCGTCCGCATCCCACCCTCGCTGACCGTAGTCCGGCCAGGGCTCTCCTGGTAAAGAGAGAGACTTAAGGGAATTCAGGATGTCGCCAAAAGGCGAATGTTGAAAGATGTCTGCGGCGGTGAACTCCATTATCGGCGCCCAATCGGATTCGATCGGCAGGGGCGCGGGGGGTTCGGAGTTCGGAAAGGAGTCTGGATCCTCGGAGTCACGGATCATGCAGAGTGCGGGGCTAGCATTCGGCTCGATCACCTTTGAGATCGAAGCTTCCGAGGTGATGTCCAACTGCTCATCCTCGATTGGCGCAATAGGCTCCGAGTTAGGGGTCAGAACCGATGCGTGTGCGGCCTCCAGGACACTGTCCGGAGGCAGAGCTAGATCATGCCCCTCGAAATAGTGCGGCGCGCTTGGCCGTGGCTCGAACCCGTCGAAGATCAAGTCTCCGCGGATGTCAGTCGTGTAGTTTAAGCTTCCAAACCTGACTTGATGGCCAGGGGCGTAGCTTTCGATCTGCTCTAGGTGGCCGAGCGAATTGGCCCACAGAGTGAAGCCGCCGAAGACGAAGATCTGTCCGGGGAGAAAAGTCTCGCCCTGGACCGTATCGTTGTTGATGATCAAAGGAGCCATCGGGCCTAAAGGCGTAGACACAGAGGAACTCTCAATGAAAGCACCAATGTCGGTGTCAAAACCGGCGGATCTCGGGTAGTGGGTCCCAAACTGTGCGTCTAGGCCGGATGGTAACAGGAGGCAGGGAACACGATGTTTTACCCAGGTTCGGGCCCTCTTGATGGAGGTAAAACCCTACGTCCTGCTTGATTAATATTGATGATATGGGTAGTACAAGAGTAGATCTACCACGAGATCAAGGAGGCTAAACCCTAGAAGCTAGCCTATGGTATGATTGTTGTATATGGAGTTGATTGCCTACGGACTACAACCCTCCGGTTTATATAGACACCGGATAGGGTTAGGGTTACATAGAGTCGGTTACAATGGTAGGAGATCTTGAATATCCGCATCGCCAAGCTTGCCTTCCATGCCAAGGAAAGTCCCATCCGGACACGGGACGAAGTCTTCAATCTTGTATCTTCATAGTCCAGGAGTCCGGCTGAAGGTATAGTCCGGTTACCCGAACACCCCCTAATCTAGGACTCCCTCAAACTCCTTCTCTAGAAAGGATCCATTCTTAGCAACGAATATCTTGCCTTCGGATCTGTGATAGAAGGTGTACCCAATATTTTCTTTTGGGTATCCTATGAAGATGCACTTCTCCGATTTGGGTTTGAGCTTACCAGGTTGAAACTTTTTCACATAAGCATTGCAACCTCAAACTTTAAGAAACGACAGCTTAGGTTTCTTGCCAAACCATAGCTCATACGGTGTCGTCTCAACGGATTTAGATGGTGCCCTATTTAACGTGAATGCAGCTGTCTCTAATGCATAACCCCAAAACGATAGTGGTAGATCGGTAAGAGACATCATAGATTGCACCATATCTAATAAAGTACGGTTATGACGTTCGGACACACTATTACACTGTGGTGTTCCAGGTGGCGTGAGTAGTGAAACTATTTCACATTGTTTTAACTGAAGGCCAAACTCTTAACTCAAATATTTTACCTCTGCGATCATATCTTAGAAACTTTTATTTTCTTGTTACGATGATTCACCACTTCACTCTAAAATTCTTTGAACTTTTCAAATGTTTCAGACTTGTGTTTCATTAAGTAGATATACCCATATCTGCTCAAATCATCTGTGAAGGTCAGAAAATAATGATACTTGCCATGAGCCTTAACACTCATCGGACCGCATACATCAGTATGTGTTATTTCCAATAAGTCGGTTGCTTTCTCCATTGTTCCGGAGAACGGAGTCTTAGTCATCTTGCCCATGAGGCATGCTTCGCAAGCATCAAGTGATTCATAATCAAGTGATTCCAAAAGTCCATCAGCATGGAGTTTCTTCATGCGCTTTACACCAATATGACCTAAACGGCAGTGCCACAAATAAGTTGCACTATCATTATTAACTTTGCATCTTTTGGTTTCAATATTATGAATATGTGTATCACTACGATCAAGATCCAGTGAACCATTTTCATTGGGTGTGTAACCATATACAGTTTTATTCATGTAAACAGAACAACAATTTATTCTCTTACTTAAATGAATAACCGTATTGCAATAAACATGATCAAATCATATTCATGCTCAACGCAAACACCAAATAACACTTATTTAGGTTCAACACTAATCCTGAATGTATAGGGAGTGTGCGATGATGATCATATCAATCTTGGAACCACTTCCAACACACATCGTCACTTCACCCTTAACTAGTCTCTGTTCATTCTGCAACTCCCGTTTCGAGTTACTACTCTTAGCAACTGAACCAGTATCAAATACTGAGGGGTTGCTACGAACACTAGTAAAATACACATCAATAATCTGTATATCAAATATACCTTTGTTCACTTTGCCATCCTTCTTATCCGCCAAATACTTGGGGCAGTTCCGCTTCTTGTGACCAGTCCCTTTGTAGTAGAAGCACTCAGTCTCAGGCTTAGGTCCAGACTTGGCCTTCTTCACTTGAGCAGCAACTTGCTTGTCGTTCTTCTTGAAGTTCCCTTTCTTCCCTTTGCCCTTTTTGAAACTAGTGGTCTTTGTCAACCATCAACACTTGATGCTTTTCTTGATTTCTACCTTCGTCGATTTCAGAATCACGAAGAGCTTGGGAATTACTTTTGTCATCCCTTGCATATTATAGTTCATCAATAAGTTCTAGTAACTCGGTGATAGTGACTAGAGAACTTTGTCAATTACTCTCTTATCTGGAAGATTAACTCCCACTTGATTCAAGCAATTGTAGTACTCAGACAATCTGAGCACATGCTCACTGGTTGAGCTATTCTCCTCCATCTTGTAGGCAAAGTACTGTCAGAGGTCTCATACCTCTCGACACGGGCATGAGTATGAAATACCAATTTCAACTCTTGGAACATCTTATATGCTCCATGGCATTCACAACGTCTTTGAAGCCCTGATTCTAAGCCGTTAAGCATGGTGCACTAAACTATCAAGTAGTCATCATATTGAGTTAGCCAAACGTTCATAATGTCTGCATCTGCTCCTGCAATAGGTCAGTCACCTAGCGGTGCATCAAGGACATAATTCTTCTGTGCAGCAATGAGGATAAACCTCAGATCACGGACCCAGTCCACATCATTGCTACTATCATCTTTCAACTTAGTTTTCTCTAGGAACATATCTAAAATAAAATAGTGGAGCTAAACGCGAGCTATTGATCTACAACATAGATATGCTAATACTACCAGGACTAAGTTCATGATAAATTTAAGTTCAATTAATCATATTACTTAAGAACTTCCACTTAGAAAGACATCCCTCTAATCTTCTAAGTGATCACGTGATCCAAATCAACTAAACCATAACCGATCATCACGTGAAATGGAGTAGTTTTCAATGGTGAACATCACTATGTTGATCATATCTACTATATGATTCACGCTCGACCTTTTGGTCTCAGTGTTCCGAGGCCATATCTGCATATGCTAGGCTCGTCAAGTTTAACCTGAGTATTCTGCGTGTGCAAAACTGGCTTGCACCCGTTGTAGATGGACGTAGAGCTTATCACACCCGATCATCACGTGGTGTCTGGGCACGACAAACTTTGGCAATGGTGCATACTCAGGGAGAACACTTTTTATCTTGAAATTTACTGAGAGATCATCTTATAAAGCTACTGTCGAACTAAGCAAAATAAGATGCATAAAAGATAAACATCACATGCAATCAAAATATGTGACATGATATGGTCATCATCATCTTGTGCCTTTGATCTCCATCTCCAAAGCATTGTCATGATTTCCATCGTCACCGGCATGACACCATGATCTCCATCATCTTGATCTATATCAATGTATCGTCACATGGTCATCTCGCCAACTATTGCTTTTGCAACTATTGCTATCGCATAGCGATAAAGTAAAGCAATTATTTGGCGCTTGCATCTTATGCAATAGAGAGATAACCATAAGGCTTTTGCCAGTTGCCGATAACTTCAACAAAACATGATCATCTCATGCAACAACTTATATCTCATCACGTCTTAACCATATCACATCACAACATGCCCTGCAAAAACAAGTTAGACGTCCTCTACTTTGTTGTTGCAAGTTTTACGTGGCTGCTACGGGCTGAGCAAGAACCGTTCTTACCTACGCATCAAAACCACAACGATAGTTTGTCAAGTTGGTGCTGTTTTAACCTTCGCAAGGACCGGGCATAGCCACACTCGGTTCAACTAAAGTTGGAGAAACTGACACCCGCCAGCCACCTGTGTGCAAAGCACGTCGGTAGAACCAGTCTTGCGTAAGCGTACGCGTAATGTCGGTCTGGGCCGCTTCATCCAACAATACCGCTGAACTAAAGTATGACATGCTGGTAAGCAGTATGACTTATATCGCCCACAACTCACTTGTGTTCTACTCGTGCATATGACATCTACGCATAAAACCTGGCTCGGATGCCACGGTTGGGGAACGTAGTAATTTCAAAAAAAATTCTACGCACACGCAAGATCATGGTGATGCATAGCAACAAGAGGGGAGAGTGTTGTCCACGTACCCTCGTAGACCGAAAGCGGAAGCGTTAGCACAACGCGGTTGATGTAGTCGTACGTCTTCATGATCCAACCGATCAAGTACCGAACGCACGGCACCTCCGAGTTCTGCACACGTTCAACTCGATGACGTCCCTCGAACTCTGATCCAGCCGAGTGTTGAGGGAGAGTTTCGTCAGCATGACGGCGTGGTGACGATGATGATGTTCTACCGACGCAGGGCTTCGCCTAAGCACCACTACGATATGATTGAGGTAGATTATGGTGGAGGGGGGCACCGCACACGGCTAAGAGATCAAGAGATCAATTGTTCGTCTTTGGGGTGCCCCCTGCCCCCGTATATAAAGGAGTGGAGGAGGGGGAGGGCCAACCCTCTCTATGGCGCGCCCTAGGGGAGTCCTACTCCCACCGGGAGTAGGATTCCCCTTTTCCTAATAGAACTAGGAACCCTTCCAAGTAGTAGGAGTAGGAGGGAAGGAAAGGGAAGGGAAAAGGAGAAGGAAGGAAGGGGGCGTCCCCCCTCCCTAGTCCAATTCGGACCAGCCCATGGGGACGTGTGCGGCCACCCTTTGAGGCCTTTCTCTCCTTTCCCGTATGGCCCATTAAGGCCCAATAGATTTCCCGTAACTCCCCGGTACTCCCGAAAATACCCGAATCACTCGGAACCTTTCCGATGTTCGAATATAGTCGTCCAATATATCGATCTTTACGTCTTGACCATTTCGAGACTCCTCGTCATGTCCCCGATCTTATCCGGGACTCCGAACTCCTTCGGTACATCAAAACACATAAACTCATAATATAACCATCATCAAACTTCAAGCGTGCGGACCCTGCGGGTTCGAGAACTATGTAGATATGACCGTGACACGTCTCCGGTCAATAACCAATAGCGGAACCTGGATGCTCATATTGGCTCTTACATATTCTACGAAGATCTTTATCGGTCAAACCGCATAACAACATACGTTGTTCCCTTTGTCATCGATATGTTACTTGCCCGAGATTCGATCGTCGGTATCTCAATACCTAGTTCAATCTCGTTACCGACAAGTCTCTTTACTCGTTCCGTAATACATCATCCCGCAACTAACTCATTAGTTGCAATGCTTGCAAGGCTTATAGTGATGTGCATTATCGAGTGGGCCCAGAGATACCTCTCCGACAATCGGAGTGACAAATCCTAATCTCGAAATACGCCAACCCAACATGTACCTTTGGAGACACCTGTAGAGCTCCTTTATAATCACCCAGTTACGTTGTGACGTTTGGTAGCACATAAAGTGTTCCTCCGGTAAACGGGAGTTGCATAATCTCATAGTCATAGGAACATGTATAAGTCATGAAGAAAGCAATAGCAACAAACTAAACAATCAAGTGCTATGCTAACGGAATGGGTCAAGTCAATCACATCATTTTCCTAATGATGTGATCCCGTTAATCAAATGACAACTCATGTCTATGGTTAGGAAACATAACCATCTTTGATCAACAAGCTAGTCAAGTAGAGGCATACTAGTGGCACTTTGTTTGTCTATGTATTCACACATGTATTATGTTTCCGGTTAATACAATTCTAACATGAATAACAAACATTTATCATGATATAAGGAAATAAATAATAACTTTATTATTGCCTTTAGGGCATATTTCCTTCAGTGGGGCGTGGCTGGGACTTTTTTTGTCCGCTGGCGCTGAAAAAGTGCTCCTGGGGGGCTTCTTGGAGGGACGGCCGGAGATGCTTTGATATGGCATGACGACCCGCCGTGCGAGGTAAAGGGCGTGGGAGGCTGCAGAAGCGCTCACGGAAGACGCGGTGAGGCAGAGTCACACTCGCCGGTGCCGCTACAGGTGACTGACAACCCCTGGCACCGTAATCGTGTCGGGCTCCAACCACGCCGGATCCAACGTCAACCTCACATCGACCGGCGACGTGTAGGCCATGGACTCCGACTAGGAAGAGTATGGCATGGGAGACGGCAGCGCCTCGAGTTCCGTGAGCATGCGTATCTCATGTCCTATTCTATCTCACTGGCGACCGGACCTTCACTCCGAAGGGCTCATCCGGACGAAGTCGGAGTCACCTGCTCAGAGAGAGGCGATGACGATGACATGGCCGACAACCTCGATGGGTTCCTCTTCTCAGCGGTGTGTGCGATCTTGTTGGTGCCAGGTCGACCGGGGTGCCCATTGATTATGCTTGTTGTAACAGTTTTCATCCGAATTTTCTTTGATTAACCGTGCAACTCTATTCTATCATTTTTAATAAATATGGCCTTAAAGGACCGTGTTTCAAAAAAAAACTTGAAGAAATTCGCTATGTCATTTGGTCCAACACTTATCGGATGTGGTGTCCATCATAGGCATTAATGTGCTGGGGCAGAGGGTACCTGGACGGTGGTTGGATCAGGGGTGAAAGGGAGGCGTAGGCAAAGTGGGGCCACGCCCGGGTGGAGTGACGTCCGGTGCTTCCGATGTTTGCTAGTCTACACCAATAGCTACTGGATTTGTTACAAGATTCATGTCAGAGACAAGCTGATAATTTATAAAATCAGGACATATGAATCTCCCGTTGTAGTAGTTACAGAGATAAAAAAGCTTTTCTTAACACAATACAGACGTAACGCTCATATATACGCACATACATTTTTTAATTCTTAATTGTTTATTTTTTTTGAACATTAGTACAAACACAAGTGCTTATATACACGCGCATACACTCATCTCATATACACGCACATACACTTATCCCTGTGAACGTAGACACGCACATCCTACTAGTATAAGCACCTCTCAGAGACTGAGCCGACATATTATCTTAAGATTTACGAAGTCACCAAAGACGCCTTGTAGTCTATGAGGAAATAATATATGTAGCTTCTGATTGCAAGATTGTCATTGATGACATCAAACAGACATCTTATGGCGCGGTCATTAATGAAATCATAGATCATTTTAGTTTCTTTGATAGTTGCTTCTTTAGTCATGAGTTTAGGAGATCGAATATCGAGGTTCACGATTTTACGAAGTATACTCTATCATTTGGGGTTGGCCGTCATGTTTGGTTGGGCAATCCAGACGATCTTACTTTCGTCCCTGTAAACATTATGACGAGTTAAATAAAAGCTTTGCGAGATTGTCTCAAAAAAGTACGAAGGATGGCTATAAAACGAGACCTAGCTCAACAATGCAACGCATACTTTTCTCGATACTTTGGCTAAGATCAAGTATGATATCTGTTTTTATCAGTTTAGTATCTAATATGTGGACCATGTGTCTCCAACAATATTAAATTTATTTTGTATGGTAGAGGGTCCACCACGGTAGCTTGCTGCCGGGGCTCTAACGTGTTGCCCCGGCGTTGCACTATTGTCTGGGCCTGGCGCACCCCAACCAAATCAATAATTATTACTTTTGGAAATTTGACGAGTTCAATATGATTTGCAATGCAAGTCGCTCGAACATCGAAGAAAGCTAACCTGTAGTTCATCAGTCATGCTTTGAAACCGGCAATAATATTCGGTCTCTGGTGAAATATATGTATGCTTCTGTTCTGCAGAGCATATATTTCTAGTGTACTTCGTGCATTACTGACAGTCGTCAGATTTTCTTCTAAGGCCTCCTTTGATTCATAGGGTAGGAAAATCGTAGGAATAGAAAAGTCATAGAAAGTGAGATGACATGCATCTCAAATCTTATGAGTAGGAATAGGGAAAGAGATGCCCTTTGATTCACATCATAGGATTTTTTCCATTGAGTCTAGGCTAATGTTTATTTTCCTATAAAATATGGAGGATAGGAAGAATTCCTCCATAGAAATAGGATTTCATTCCTACAAACCAAAGGGCTCTAAAGGAATTTTTCCTAGAGAAATCCTATCCTATGAAATTCCTACAATATTCCTCTAAACCAAAGAAGGCCTAAAACTTGGTGAACAATATAGCGCTGCCACATAGTGGTATAACCAGCAAAGGTTACCAACAACAAGAAGCATCAAATTTTATTTCCTCCAATACGAATCGTGAGGCAATTCAAACTAGGATATCCTGAAAGTCGACTGCAGCAAGACAAATATAGCGGGGTACAAGCGTTCACTATTCAATCATTGGTGTGTTTTAAACCGGAGGGAACGCCACCAGCATCTTCACTTCTTCAGGCTTCAGCCTGGTGTAACGCTGGGAAATTTACACGATCCATGACCTGAAAAAGGAATATGAGAATTCTTATTAGATGGTGGATAGTTGGATGGCCGCGGTTCCTAAGTTACTTTTATCATGTTTCTACAACATATAGGCAATAAGTAGAACATACGTATATTCAAATATGCAATGTCATTGGCACATTTCGAGTGTATTTCTAGTGAACTTCTGAAAATAATTTCCGGAGCAACATGTAAACAAGGATGTAAGGCGAAAGAATGGCTCACTGGGATCGACGGTCGTCTCCACGGCGAGGCCAGCGAAGTAGCACCACCCGCCGTACTGCTTGCTGAACCTGTTCCAGTGCGCGCTGAACACGTAGCTCGCGTGCGCGGCCACCGTGTCCGGGAGGTGGCACCCGCCGCCGGGCCGCACGGGGTCGCACAGCCCGGCCTCGTCCGCGCACGCCGTCGCCACCTGCTCCCTCACCGCCGTCTCGTTGGTCAATGCCCCGTGGCGGTCAGTCCTCGCCACGCACCACAGCTTCCCAGGGTACGGCAGGTCGTTCGTGGCCGGCGGCAGCGGAGGGTACGGCGCCACCGGCTGGCGCCCCGTCAGGTCGACCTCGTACACCGCACTGCCGTTGGGGTAGAAGAGGCCCCAGTGCCGCTCTGTGCCGGGGCCGCCCTTGACGTTCTCGTTGAAGAGCGCGAACACGAGCGCCGGCATGCGCATCCCCGGCCGCCGCGGCGTGCCGGCGCCGGACGCCAGGTGCCGCGCCACGTTGCGGTTGTACGTGGCCGCGTTCCGCACGTTGGCGCCGAACTCGTTGAGGTCGCCGGCGTTGGGCCAGCCGGTCTCGGCCAGCGCCAGCCTGACGCCGCAGTAGCCCGCGCGGCACATGGCGGCGACCACGGCGTCGAGCATGTGGTCGAGGAGGTTGGTGTACGACAGCCCCGTTCCGGGGTCGTGGTACCGGAACCCCGGCGCCGGCGACGGCTCGAGCAGCGCGTAGGTGAGCGGCACGACGGTGTGATTCGCCGACCAGGTGAAGTAGGTGTACGCGTCAAAGAAAAGGTACGAGTCCGTGCGCTCGAGGAAGGCGAGGAGCGGGCGCACGGCGACGTCGATGATGTCCGGGCGGAACACCCCGGCGGACGGCGGGAACACGTTCTGGCCGACGAGAGCGTCCATCCCGAGGGTGGTGCTGACCTTGACACGGCTGAGGCCATATCGTCGGAGCGCGCGGCGGAGGTTAGTTATCGCGGGGACGAGCCGGGACCAGCGGGACTTGGTGGTGGGGTCGGAGAGCACCTCGTTGCCGACGAAGAGGTAGCGGAGGCGGCGGTTGCGACGGAAGGGGAGGAGCGTGGAGGCGACCCACGCGTCGGCGGCGCGCTGGGAGGCGGCCAGGGAGACGATGAGCTCGTTAGGGACGGCCGGGACAAAGCCGAGGCCGGAGGACGCGGCCGCGGCCAGGAAGGTGGCGTTGGCGTCGTAGAACCTGACCGCGGCGGCGCCGGCCGAGCGGGCGAGCTCAAGCGCGATGTGCGGGGGCGGGAGGTCGTCGCCAAGCCTGCCGTAATTGACTCCCAGAAAGTGCTGCGCTGTCCCCGAGGCCGGCTCCACGGCGGCAATGGCGAGGAAGAGGAAGCTGAGCAGGACGGTGAGGGACGATGATGCCATTGCCATGGCGGAGGTGAACCCTAATGGTATGGCATGGCATAGCATAGCGGGAGACTTCTGTTTATAACGTGGATGTAGCGTAACGCAAGCACGACTTGCAGGATTCCAGCGATAAAAGAAGAGAAATTTGGTATAGTAAGATTAAATTTTGAGGAATACGATAGAGGCAGCAGGTGAAGACATCGATCTCAAGACGCCAGCGGCCATTGTCATTGTCCCACTACACACAAGCAACGACTCATGGTCGTAAAGAAAAATCAGATAAAACCCATGCGCGTTTGGATCAACAATAATGGCATTCTTTTTAATGTGACTCGTGTTTCGATGAGTTTCGATCACTGCTCGCAGTCACCGATAGTCGACTTATGGACTCTAGTGAGGGATGCAAGCGGGCATCCCGCATAAGCCCGCAAAAACAGGAATTTAGTTTAAACTAAACTAAAGCTGAACCGGGTTATATCTTGATGTAGTTTGACTACGAAGCGAGGCGGATCGAACGCCGCTCTGCATCCCTACTCTAGAATACGCAACCATACATATGACTGCATAGTGATAGATGTAAGCTAGTGATTCCGGTGAACCTACCTTCTTCTTTGGCTGACGAGCTCGAGCGAGAGGCCATCATGATGAGATGGTCACGACGGTGACGAGAGAGAGATGACGGCGGTGGTGTGCTTCCCATAAGCACCACGCTAACCTTAAATCGGTAGGGAGTGTTAGTGAGAATTGTGGCAGCGATGAACTTTGTCAGTCGTGCCCAGGCCCCCACCTCTGTTTATGTATGCGCGGGTCACAGGGGCCCACCAACCAGAAGAGGGTTGGGCGTCATCGATCAGGGCGCGAATCTAAGGGCCTGGTGGGCCGTTGGGCCCACACAAAGGAGATCAACCTAACATTCTTCCCCCTTGATCTCAACTTTACTTTTAACCTTATACTTTCTAGTTTATTTGTTTCATTACATATTGGTACATAAAGCATGTTTCATCGTCACAGCTTAATTGCTAATAGAATCATACAGCTACAACATACATTTTGTTCAGAAACAAATTATGTTTCTTTTGAGCCTATTCAGGAATCATAAGGCTTCCCTTAAACCCATGCCGGCTAAGTGTTCCTTGAACACATTGGGTGGTAAGCCTTTCGTTAGCGCATCCGCAAACATATCTTTTGTCCCTTATATGCTCGAGACTTATAGCTTGATCCTGGATTTTAGCTTTCACAACATAATACCTTATCTCTATTGTTTGTCAGCACTCGTCTTGTTGTTGTGAGCATAGAATACTGCGGGCTAGTTGTCACAATACATCTTTAGTGGTTTGTGAATACAATCTACCACTTTCAAGTCGGTACAAATTTCTTTAGCCATATCGTCTGCCCCGTGGCTTCGAAGCATACTATAAATTCTGCATACATCGTGGATGATGCAACTATCGACTGTTTGGAGCTTTTCCACAAAATAGCTCCCCCGGCGAGGGTGAATACGTATCCTGACGTGGATTTTCTATCATCTTTGTCCCCCGCAAAATCTGTGTCTGAATACCCTTTTATCTCTAAGGAATCACTTCTCCTGTATATTAGCATGTAGTCCTTCGTGCCTTGCGCATAACACAATGCTTTATTTACCATCTTCCAGTGCTCTATGCCTGGATTCTCTTGATATCTACCGAGTACCCAGGTGATAAAAGCTAAGTCAGAGCGAGTGCACACTTGTGCATACTGTAAGCTACCAACTGCCGAAGCATATGGTACTGCTTCATTTGATCGATCTCGTATTGGTTCTTGGGACATTGAAATTTCCCAAAACTATCGCCCTTGACTATAGGAGCAGGTGTGGCTTTACTCGCATGCATATTTATACCTTTTAAGAACCTTTTCCAAATATGCTTTTTGTGATAGTCCTAAGACTCCATTGTTCCTATCTCTGTGAATTTCTATGCCCAAAACATATAATGTTTCACCAAGATCTGTTATGTCAAAATTTGAGGATAAAAACTTCTTTGTTTCTTGTAGTAGACTAACATCATTGCTAGCAAGCAGAATATCATCCGCATACAAGATTAGGAAAATATATTTCCCATTTTTAAATTTTGCATAAATGCAGTTATCCTTAATATTTTCTTTAAATCCAAAACTTTTAATCGTTTGATTAAACTTTAGATACCACTGTCTAGAGGCTTGCTTTAATCCATAAATGGATTTCTTCAGGCGGCATCCCATATTTTCCTTGCCTTCCACGATAAAACCCTTAGGTTGTTTCATGTAGACATTTTCTTTTAAATCCTCGTTGAGAAATGCCGTCTTTACATCCATTTGATGTAACTCTAAATCAAAATGAGCAACTAATGCCATTATGATTCTGCAGGAATCCTTACATGAGACTGGAGAAAATGTCTCATTGTAATCTATCCCTTCTCTTTGTGTAAATTCTTTTGCCACAAGTCTTGCTTTATACTTTTTTACATTCCCTTTGGAGTCATACTTAGTTTTGTAGACCCGTTTGCACCCTACTGTTTTGGCTCCTTTAGGAATTTCCTCTAAGTCCCAAACATCTTTGGAACTCATCGATTTCATCTCGTCTTCCATTGCCTTCATCCACTTCGATGAATGAGGGCTTATCATGGCTTCTTCATATGAGGTGGGATCTTTTTCTGCATGAACTATTTTTGTGTTATAAACTTTATAATCAGTAGAAATAGCTGAGTTTTTTGTGTCTTGTAGACCTTCTAAGGGCCCAAGTTTCTGGCACATTCAGTGCCTCAACTTCTGGCACTTCTTCTAAAATTTGTTGTTGCACCTCCCTTTCATGCTCAACAACGGGTTCAGTCGGCTCCTGATGGACAGGTTCCGGGTCTACCCCTGAAAATGCGTTATATCGACTAGAGGGGATGAATAGGTGATTTTTATGAATTCTTCACTGAGGAATTTGCAGGTGAGGAAATTCCTTAATGAAGAACTACTAGCAGCGGAATAAGTACTCAAAAGTAAACATAACAGAACACAAGCATAGTCATCATGATGAGATGAAGACAGGTACAGAGTACAGAAAGCGTAAGCACATGATAACACATGATGAAGACAAACAGACTGAAGAAAATGAACTGAGGAAATTGAGAAAATCTTCAGTCAAAGTCTTCAAGCACAGATATGAACAAGCACACAACACACTTATGAGGAAATGAAAGAGTTGAGGAAATAGAACCAGTAAGCTTGGTGAAGACAATAATTTGGTAGAACAGTTCCAACTGATGTCTCAGTTGTGCGTCTGGTTAGGGCGGCTAGGTATTTAAACCTGAGGACACACAGTCCCGGACACCCAGTCCTGAACACGCAGCTCAGGACACTCAGTCATCACCATATTTCCCTTGAGCTAAGGTCACACAGACCTGGCCTAATCACTCGTGGTAAGTCTTCAGGTGACTTCTGAACCTTCACAAACTTGGTCACTCGGCGATCCACAATTCCTCTTGGATGCTCTAGACCATGACGCCTAACCGTCTAGAAGAAGCACAGTCTTCAAAGGTAACAAGGGTCGGATCCACGCAGGATCAATCTCTTCAGTGATGCTCAATCACTTGGGGTTTGTAGGTGTTTGGGTTTGGGTTTGGGTTTTCCTCACTTGATGATTTTCGCTCAAAGTCCTCGGAGGATGGGTTGCTCTCAAATGACAAGTGTCAGTTTCTCTCAGAGCAGCCAACCTGCTAGTGGTTGTAGGGGGCGGCTATTTATGGCCTAGGGAGCAGCCCGGCATGATAGAACATAAATGCCCTTCAATGATAAGACCGTTAGGTGGATAGATATTTCGGGACAGCTGGCGCATGGCACAGCAACGGTCGGAATTTTGAGTGGCGAAATTCTCAGGGCTATCATGTTCCTCACTGTATAGGCAATCCGCACTGGCGAATTCCTAACTCCTTAGTCAGAACAAATTCCTCAGAGACCAGAAGAACTTTGTCTCTGTCACTGAAGAATATGACTGAACTGTATGAGATTTCCAATGGCTTCACTCGAAGGGATTGGTAGGAGTAGGATTTGAGTTGAGCATCACATGGAAATTTTTTCCTTAGTATTTCCTCGACCCCCTTTAACAGTACGGTGTTTCCTATGACTCAAGAAAGAGAAAATGAAACTACGAAAACAAAAGTCTTCACGCTTCATGTTCCTCGAATGAATACCAAGCCTTCAAGGTCACACCAATTTCTTCACTTTCAAAGTCTTCAGAAATCCAAAGTCTTCAGTCGAAGAACTTCATTTTTAGGGGTCAACTTTCTCTGTAAATATCAAACTCCTCATAGACTTATAGACCTGTGTACACTCACAAACGCATTAGTCCCTTAACATATAAGTCTTCAATACACCAAAATCACTAAGGGGCACTAGATGCACTTACAATCTCCCCTTTTTGGTGATTGATGACAATATAGGTTAAGTTTTTAACGAGGATAAACATATGAAGTGTAAATACCGATATTGAGGAATTTGATTGCAAGATATAGAAGAACTCCCCCTAAATATGTGCATGGTGAGGTATTTGCTTTTGAAGCATTGCACACTTGAAGAGTAGAATCATGGAGATCTCCCCCTATATCTTGTAATTCATACACGCATTTGACATATCACAATGAAGAATTTGAAATGCATGATGAAATATGGTGACTGATGTAATTCAGCATGCGTGCATTAGCATATATGAGGAATAAGCATGCGGAAAAATATATCAAAAGTATCAGAGCACCATCGGGTTTAAGTTTACAACTTGATCCAATAAAGTCTCAGAAGAACGAGAGTTGTAACTTAACAAAAAAACGCCCATATAGAAAGACCCGCTTGAAGACTAACTCAAAATTCTCCCCCTTTGTCATCAAATGACCAAAAGGATCGAATATGAGGACTAACGCCCCTGAAGAATATCAAGTTGATGAAGGAGCACCAACGTTGTTGGGGTCGTTTGTCGTGGAAGGGCCTACCGCAGTGTCGTCCAAGTCTTCGTACTCGTCGGTATCGCGTGATGAAGAATATGAGTTGGACACCAAAGAAGGAACCTTGACCTTCTTGAATTTCTTCGGTGGAGGTGCAGACCAGTCAAAATCTTCCTTGAGACCCATTTTCTTGAGATCTTCTTCACCATACAGATGTGATAGAATGGCCCAGGTGCGACCGAAAACTGCATGGAGGTAGTAATGGTTTTTCTTCACTGCATTGTGCGTAGCAGTCATGTTGTGAAGAAATGAACCAAACTGACGCTTAACCCATTTATGATTTCGATCCACCTTCTGAGCAGAAGCTCACGATCAGTCATCACACGAGGAGCAGTGGCTTGAGGAGTAGACTTGGGTGCATTGGCAGAGTCATGTGTGGCAGAGTCATCATTGGTGGAATAAGATGCAGCTTTGCGAAACTGTCCATCCAATGGACGAATGCCTTCATCTATAATAGCTGGTGCCTTGCCCTTTTCATCAACTGAGGAATAGGTCCGCTTGAGGACTTCAATCAGGGGCAAGTAGCTGAGGTGATTCTAAAAATCAGCTTTGTAGTTGAATGAAGACCTTATCCTGAGGAATCTCATAATCCAAGGTGCATAAGGCTTCAGCTCAAACAGAGAAAGTGCAACATTTGCCAGAGTCCTCATGAAGAAATCGTGATAATTGACAGGAATGCCATGAACGATATTGAATACCAGATTCTTCATGATGCCAACAATTTCCTCATCAGATGAGTCGTGGCCTTTGATGGGACTCATTGTCCTTGTTAGAATGCGATAGACAGTTCTGAGCACATATAGTAATTCCTTCACGAGGAATTTGGTTCGTGGGGCCTGACCTGGCTTCAAAGGTTTCATCAGAACTTGCATGTAGTGATTTGTAAGCTCAGGTTCACTGTAAATGCAACGAGCTTCTTCAAGGGGAGGACTGAGTGGTAATGCACGAAGCAATTCAGTAGCTGGTGCTGTGTAGTGAGTGTTCTCAGACATCCAGTCCAGCACCCATGAATTGACATCTTCAGAGTCTCCTGTGATGTGCATCGTTGCATAAAATTGAAGAATCAGTTCTTTATTCCAATCACAGATGTCAGAGCAGAAATTTAACAGTCCAACATCGTGAAGAACACTGAGGACTGGCATGAAGCACGGCAGAGATTCCATATCCACCTGAGGAATGTGCTCATGGTGGAAGATTTTTTTTGTTGAACAACACTGAGGAATAGAAATTGGCTTGGCTGACTGTCCAGAAACGCCTCTTACTAATGCGAGCAGAGTCATAAGGGTTGTAGTTTGTGAAGAATACGTGCTCGCCGAAGAAATCATCAGCCTTGAATTTTTGCTTCCTTGAGAATGGATCCTTTGGCTTGGGTAGAGGAGTGTCAGTGAGTTGCATCACGACCTCAAGAATCTCAATCACTGGTTCTTCAGGCTGAGGAATTTCTGGTTCCTCTTCAGTGGCAGTCTGCGTCTTCAAATGTTCAGCAACAACAGTTTCTTCAGCACTAGTGGCTGGAATTTCTTCACGTACAGATGAAGTGGGGTGAGTTTCTTCAGAGCCCATTTGAACAGTTTGTGCAGGGGACTGAGGTATTTGCTGCAATGGTGTGAACATTGGAGAGTTTGGATGCTGACTTTCCCAGAATTCATCACTCATCACTGGTGTGGAGCAGCCAACGTCCACATCTTCATCTTCCATTTCTTCAACGCCAGCCTCTTCAGCAGTGAACTAAGGCAGAGGCGAGGAAATGACAGGTGTTGAAGGGATCTCATCCATTTCAATTTCTTCATCCAACTGCTCTGATGAAACAGCAAAAGGAGTTTCTTCATCAGATCCGTTGGGGATCACATATTCTTCATCGAAAGGAACAAGGTCCTTTGATGGCATGATAGAGAGAGGAACATCATCAATGGGATTTTCAAACGAGCTGGTCAAAGGCTTCATCTTCTTCGGAGCTGAAGAATCTGAAGTAGCTGATGCTTTCCTTTTCTTCACTGCTGCACACTCTGCAGCCTTGGTTTTCTTCACATCTGATGCAGATGGAAGGATCGGAGTTGGTGTTGGCGCAGGAGGAGCAGAGGAATCTAGTTGATTTTCTTTAGGCACAACTGATGTAGTTGCCCTAATTTCTTCATATTCTTCAGGCGCACCACTAGTGGATGCCCTGGCAACTTCTTCAGCCCTGAAACTCACATTTTCTTCAGTAGCCTGATTTTCATCAGCGGTGCTTGCATGTTCTTCAGTCGGCTGAGCAGATGCTTCAGCCTGAGGAACTTCCTGTTGCGTTGGGGCTGCAACATTTGAGGTGAAGTTATTCACAAGTTTCACAAAGCGCACCTTGGCTTCAAGCCAATCAGCGCGGTATGCATCAAATTCATCACTGAGTTTCTTGATCTTAGTTTGAACAATGACAAGTTCTTTAGTTGTCATAGAGACAACGTTTTTCTTCAGATAGCGCTCTTTCTTGTACTGCGCTTTCTTGATCTGCCTGGCCTTCTCATATTTCCAATTTTCTTCTTGTATGAAGTGGGCCAGCATGTGACTTTGGCCAGGAGTCAGCTTGAAGTCAGGCATGGGAGTGTTGGGGTCCTTGTGCCAAACATCAATGTATTCAAGGATCAACTTTGGATCCAAAAGTAGTGGCAAATTTGTTCCCTTGGCTCTAGCGGCCCTGACTTGCCTATCTCTGATGATTTCAGCAAGTTCATCATCATCAACTTCATCTTCTTCAGACAACACTTGGAAGGTGACCTGCTTCTTCTGAGGACTAGGGCGAGGACCTTGTCCAGCAATGGCCTTTGTCTTCAGTAGAGAGGGTCACGTTGAAGAAGTTGGTACAGCTGAGGAACTAGCTGAAGCTCCTGAGGCAATTAAGACACATGTGGTCCTTTGACATGTGGCGAGATGCATAGGTGCAGAGGACATTGTCGGAGAAGCTGAGGACTTGTGAGGAGCTGAGGATTTGGGAGGAACGGGAGCAACATGAAAAGTTGGCCTTGAGGGCTTTGAAGATTCTGGCCGTGAGTGCATTGCTGAGGAACTTGGCCTTGAAACCACTGAAGGTGAAGCACTTGGTTTGTGCGCAGGCTTCTTTGACATGGCCTTCTTAGGCTTGACAGAGGCCTCAGCGGCAGCAGCAGCAGCAGAGTCTTCGTTGAATTTCCTCACAGCTTCTTTGGCTTGTTTAGCCAACTTGGCTTGGCGCTTGGCCCATTCATCAGGATAATCCTCACCACACTTGAGGCTGGTGGGATCAGCTATTTGGCCAGGTGCCAATGGAGGTCTTGGGCTTGGAGGATTGAGTGCGAATTTCTTCATGTATTTGGGAGTGACATATCTGTACTCCCTCCACTCTCTAGCCCATCACCTCTCTATCTTCTGAATGCGCACCTTACGTTGATTTTTGTCTTCCTCAGGAGGCGTGCAATACCCAGCATATATATCATCAGAGATCTCAAACGCTGTGTTGACCTCAGTCCTCTTTCCTCCTTTCTGTGGCTTCTTACCGTCAGCCATTTTCTTCAGTTGAGAAATTTGAACAATTGAATTATCTAAAGAAGTATGCAACTTTTCTTCGAGGAACGCTGCAAATGAGTTAAGTTGATGAGAACCTAGTGATTCAGCAGCTGACATGAGTACCTGTGAATGGAGTATAGTTGCGAGGAATTTGGAGAGGTCATATGCATTCTCAAAAGGTTTTATAAAGAACAAGTTTGAGGAATTTGACCAGATAAGTCTTGAAGAATTTCACTAAGCGTTCTTATTCCTAGGTTCCAGAGTTGTACAGATCAGAAATCCGCACAATTGAGGAATCTTGAAGAGAAATTCACAGCTTAGAGAAATGAATCAAGAACAAATGATATGATAGGTGTTTGAGTGTGTGAAGATATGAATAAAAACACCTTTGAAGATTTTGTAGATAATCATTTGAATCAACAAGGGCAGTAAAAGTAACTTTTAATTACCCTGAATGAAGAACACGACGAACTGGAGTGAGGAGATGTGAATTTCGTCAGTGCGGATCTTCCATGCCCTAACTTGGCAGAGGAAGACAGCTACGGCGGCGGCGGAGTGAAGATTTCCGCGGCCGGCGCGAGTACGGCGGTGACGAGGTCGAGGCAGTGAAGCTCTTCCTCACCGGCGATGATGAAGTAGCGGTGGCGCTAGGGTTTGAGAAGCTCAAGCTGGAGAGAGGTCGAGCGGAGTAAAAGAAGTGAGGAAGGGGAGAGGGGTATTTATAGCCATGGTAAAAACCGTTCGCCCGAAGAATTTGGACGAACGTGCCCCTGACCCTTCTCATTCGCATGACATGTGTCACCCATGTACTGAGAAGTGGAGATCGTGTTAGATCATGGGTGAGTGGATAAGTATGTCCTGGGATGCGGAACGGTTTGAGCGGAAACGCCAAAAAATTGGATAAGATAAGTTAAAAGTTCCTTTCGCGATTTCTTCAGCTGACAAGGACACAGTGAAGATTTTGAACGAGTTTCAAATAGAACGCACATGAAGAATTTGTGAACAGATTGGGTTGTAAAGAAAAACAACGGAAACAGTGAAGACCATGCAAAGTTGAAGAATTTGAACAACTGAGGAATTTCAACTTTTGGTGGTGGCATGACCCACCGTATAAGAATGATGATTTTAGACACCGCATACAATTATCGTAGGGTTCTGAGAATCAAATTCTTCGTTAATTTCTTCACACTTAGAGTGTTATTCTTCATTGATTGAAGAAAAAAAGTTTCTTCATGTGTTGCACATCTAAGTCATCAATTTTGTATAAGTGTTAGGATGAGTGTCCTTTTCAAAGAACATTCGAAGATTCTAGGATATTTAGCTCACATCGCAACTTGCTAAATCTCTTCTCATCTAAGGGCTTTGTGAAGATATCTGCTAGCTATTCTTCAGTCTTCACATGCTCAATAGAAATGTCACCCTTCAACACATGATCACGAAGAAAATGATGACGAATCTGAATGTGCTTAGTCTTCGAGTGCTGAACTGAGTTGTGAGCAATTTTGATGGCACTCTCATTGTCATAGAAGAGAGGCACATTCTTCATGTTGACGCCGTAGTCCTTGAGAGTTTGCTTCATCCATAGCAATTGAGCACAACAAGAACCAGCGGCAATATACTCAGCTTCAGCAGTAGATAGTGGTACACAGTTCTGTTTCTTCGAGGACCAACAGACCAAAGATTGTCCGAGGAAATGACATGTACCAGATGTTGACTTGTGGTGCACACGATCACCAGCATAGTCAGAGTCAGAATATCCAATGAGATCAAAAGCAGAGCCCTTGGGGTACCATAATCCAAGTGTTGGTGTGAGAGCTAGATATCGAAGAATATGCTTCACAGCCTTATGGTGTGATTCCTTCGGTGTAGCTTGAAATCAGGCACACATGCAAACACTAAGCATTATATCTGGCCTAGATGCACATAAGTACAATAAAGAACCAATCATGGAGCGGTATGCCTTATGATCGAAGTCAATACCATTTTCATCAGTGCATAGATGGCCATTTGTGGGCATAGGAATTTTGACGCCTTTGCAATCTTGCATGCCGAATTTTCTCAGTACATCCTTGAGGTATTTCTCCTGAGATATGAATATGCCATTGCGTTGTTGATGAATTTGAAGACCTAAGAAGAATTTTAATTCTCTCATCATGGACATTTCATATTCTTCACTCATCATGTAGGCAAATTCATTACTATAACGTTGGTCAGTACAGCCAAAGATAATATCATCAACATATACTTGGCACACAAACAATTCACCATCATAAGATTTAGTGAAAAGAGTAGGGTCGAGTGAACCGGGTTTGAAGCCTTTCTTCATGAATAATTCCTTCAAGGTATCATACCATGCCCGTGAGGCCTGCTTGAGGCTATAGAGGGCCTTGTTGAGTCTGAAGACTTTGTCAGGATTCTTTGGATCTTCAAAACCTGGGGGTTGAGAAACATATACTTCTTCCTCAAGCTTACCATTGAGGAATGCACTTTTCACATCCATTTGATATAAAGTGATATCATGATGGTTAGCATAAGCAAGTAATATGCGAATAGCCTCAAGTCTAGCAACAGGTGCAAAAGTTTCATCAAAATCAATTCCTTCAACCTGTGTGTAGCCTTGAGCTACGAGCCGTGCCTTATTCCTCACCACAAGGCCATTTTCATCTTGCTTGTTGCGGTAGATCCACTTTGTGCCAATGATATTGTGCTTGCGAGGATCTGGACGTTTGACCAGTTCCCAGACATTGTTGAGCTCAAACTAATGTAATTCTTCTTGCATGGTCTGAATCCACTCAGGTTCCAGAAATGCTTCATCTACCTTAGTGGGCTCTATGATAGAGACAAAAGCATAGTGCCCACAAAAGTTAGATAAATGTGAAGCTTTTGAGCGTGTGAGAGGACCTGGCGCTTTGATGTCATTGATGATCTTTTCAACTTGCACTTATTTTGCAATGCGAGGATGAGCTGGTTGTCGTTGAGGAATTTGATCAGCATTCTCTTCAGCACCATTTTCTTCAGGTGCATTAGCTCGACGTTCTTCATGTTCTGGAATGAATTCTTCAGCAGATTCTTCACTAGGAATGACATCCTCAGTAGCCTTGAACTTGATAGTTTCCTCAGGTGCTGGTTCATCTATCACAGTAGGTAGGTGCTCTCTTTGTGAGCCATTAGTTTCATTGAACCACACATCTACAGTTTCAACAACCTTGTGAAGAACGTTGTTGAAGACTCTGTAGGTGTGCGAGTCCTTTCCGTAACCAAGCATAAAACCTTCATGTGCTTTCGGTGCAAATTTTGAGTTGTGATGAGGATCTCTAATCCAACATTTAGCACCGAAGACTTTGAAATAACTTACATTGGGTTTCTTATCAG
Organism: Triticum dicoccoides; assembly: GCF_002162155.2. Taxonomy (NCBI): domain Eukaryota; kingdom Viridiplantae; phylum Streptophyta; class Magnoliopsida; order Poales; family Poaceae; genus Triticum; species Triticum dicoccoides. Next base: position 593,032,541 of record NC_041388.1, on the reverse strand, counting down.
TGAGGAGTTCATAGGCAGTCTTCTTGAAGAATTTGTGAAGATATACTCTGTTGATGATGTGGCACACAGTATCAATTACCTCAATCCAGAAACGATGAGGCGTTTTGTATTCATCAAGCATAGTGCGAGCCATCTTAGCAAGAGTCCTGTTCTTGCGCTCCACGACGTCGTTCTGCTGAGGAGTATAAGGAGGAGATAACTCATGAGTAATACCAAGTTCATCAAGATAGTCATCTAGACCAGAATTCTTGAACTCGGTTCCATTGTCACTTCTGATGTGCTTGATGTTCACACAAAGTTGGTGGAAGCCCTCGAGGAAAATCGTTTGAAGACTTCCTGCACTTCATGTTTGTAAGTAACAATGTGTACCCATGTGTATCGAGAGTAATCATCAACAATAACAAAGCCATATAGAGATGCATAATTTGTAACAGCAGAATAATGATTAGGACCGAAGAGATCCATGTGAAGCAATTCAAATGGACGAGTAGTGGTCATGATAGTCTTCGTTGGATGCTTAGCCTTTGTCATCTTCCCAGCTTCACAGGCTCCGCATAGGTGATCCTTGAGGAATTTGACATTCTCGATGCCAATGACATGCTTCTTCTTTGCAAGCGTGTGCAAATTCCTCATGCCTACATGACCAAGTCGTCGATGCCAGAGCCAGCCTTCTGAAGCTTCTGCAAGTAGGCACACGGCTGGTTGTGGTCCTGTAGAGAAATCAACAATATACAGGTCTCCTCTCCTAAAGCCTTCGAAGACTTTGGAATTGTCAGCTTCCATAACTACAACACAACGGTACTTGCCAAAGACAACAACCATATCAAGATCGCAAAGCATTGAGACAGACATGAGGTTGTATCCTAAGGACTCGACAAGCATGACTTTGTCCATGTGTCGATCCTTTGTGATCGCAACCTTACCTAGACCCAATACCCAACTTTTGCCTTTGTCGGCAAAGATGATATGCTTCAGATGTGACAGAGATAATGGAGCATCCATCAATAGATTCTTGTCACCAGTCATGTGATTTGTACATCCACTATCAAGGACCCACTTAGTGGCTTTGGGTTGATCATCCCGCAGATGAATTAGTGCAACTTACGAACTCATATACTTCATCAGTGAAGAATATAACATCAATTCATCAGATCAATTTCATCAAGCAAAAGAATAAATAAATCAGTATGAGGACATGAGAAATGAAAGTTCATTTCTTCATGATTAGCCTGCGTCCTTTCAGGCATACTCAGGTCTCCAGCAGATTCTTCAGACGATTACGTACGTCTGGAGACCTGAACCTGCAGAAGAGATTAGTTCTTTTTCTTCACCACCCACATCTGAAGGGGTGGCAAAGAGTTCATCACTCTGCGAGCTCCATACGAGAAAGGTGGCATAGAAGCCAGTCCATTTCGTTTCACATAAGAGGAGTTAGGATAAGCATATGAATTAGCAGAGAAATTCTTCAAGGACTTATGAACATGATGATTAGAAGAATAATGCTCATATTCATAGCCCTTAGCTCTTCCCTGCGAAACAGAGTTGTTAGCACGATGATATTCATATGAGGACTTGGATCCATATGAAGAATTTGGTCCATATGAAGAATTTGCTCTGGGGTTCCTATTCTTCACAGGTGGTGTCCTGAGGACATTCACCTGAAGACTTTCAAGGTACCTTTTGGGAACCCAGATTTTTTTCATAGGGGAACCATTCCTATAGTTAGTGCCAACATATCTAGCAAATACTCCACCATTCTGATTTTTGAACAGTTTATAGTTGGAGTCAAATGACTCATCATCAGAACGAGGAGATTCACATGCAAATCCAGATAAGTTAGATGGATCAACTGGAGGTCCCTTTGCAGCAACCCATGTAGTTTTGGGGTACTACTCAGGCTTCCAATATGTACCATCAGCATTGAGTTTCCTCTCAAAGGCAATACCCTCTTTCCTAGGGTTCCTGTTGAGGATTTGCTTTTTCAACACATCACAAAGAGTTTGATGCCCTTTGAGGCTTTTGTACATGCCTGTCATGTACAATTCCTTCAGCCCTGTATCGTCAGTGATACTAGCAGTGTCCTCAGATGAGGAATTAGTGATAGCAGAGGCAGGTGAAGAATTTGTAGCATTAGAAGAATTTGAACATTCAGGTGAAGAATTATCAGATTCACGTTTAATGCATTTCAAACAAGGAGGAACAAATTCTTCCTGAGAAGCGCTGATTTGTTGAGCAAGTAATGAATCGCGCTCCTTCTGAAGATCTTCATAACTCACTCTTAGCTTCTCAAGGTCTTGCTGTCTTTGAGGAAATTCATAAGAAAGCTTCTCATGATCAGATAAGATAGTGTTATGATGACCTTGAAGGTTGTCAAACCTAGTCTGAAGTCTCTAAAGGTTTTCAGTCAAGGCTTTAGTGCGATCCATTTCTTCACCCAACATATCATCACTTTTGTCTAGCATGTTTTGAACCTTTTCAAAAACCCTTTGTTGTTTTACAGTAATCTTAGCAAGTTTAGAATAGCTGGGCTTAAGGTTTTCATCAGATTCATTCTCACTTGATTCAGAGGAGGTATATTTGAGTACCTTGGCACCCTTTGCCATGAAGCAATAGGTGGGAGCGTAGTCATCATTGCCTTCATCAGCCTTGTTGGTGAGGTCATTTTCTTCAGTGTTGAAGATAGACTTGCTGACGAATGCAGTAGCGAGGGCTAGGCTCGCCACTCCGGATTCGGACTCCTCAGATGCCTCCTCTTCCTCATTTTCTTCAGATTCAGCCTTAGAGTCCATTTCCTTGCCATTGAATGCCCTAGCCTTCTTGGAGCTGCTCTTCTTGTGAGATGAGGATTTTGGGGATTTTGATGATGAAGATTTTGAGGATTTCTTCTTTTTCTTCACATCATCAGAACTGTAATCCTTGTATATCTTCTTCTTCGATTCCTTTTCCCACTAAGGACAATCTTGAATGTAATGTCCAGGTTTCTTGCATTTGTGACAGAGCCTCCTCTTGTAGTCACTGGATGAGGAATCATTGCTCCTTGAGGGTCTTCCAAAGCGACCACGTCTTGAGAACTTTTGGAACTTCTTCACGAGCAGTGCTAGCTCATGGCTTAGTTCTTCAGGATCACCAAGGCTGCTACCAAAGTCTTCATCTTCGGACTCAGATACTGCCTTGGCCTTCAGTGCATGTGATCTGCCATAGCTCGAACCATAGAGATCTCTTTTTTCAGCAAGTTGGAACTCATGAGTATTAAGCCTCTCGAGAATATCAGCAGGATCAAATGACTTGTAATCAACAAGTTCTTGTATAATCAATGCCAGAGTGTAAAATGAGGAATCAAGCGATCTCAGCAATTTCTTCACCACCTCATGGTCGGTGATGTCAGTGGCACCAAGTGCTTGAAGCTCATTTGAGATGTCAGTGAGGCGATCGAAGGTTTGTTGAACATTTTCATTGTCGAGTCTTTTGAAGCGATTGAAGAGATTGCGAAGAACATCAACTCGAGAGTCACGCTGTGTTGAGACTCCTTCATTCACTTTGGACAGTCTATCCCAGATAAGCTTAGCAGTTTCCAAAGCACTCACTCTTCCATACTGTCCTTTGCTCAGATGTCCACATATGATATTATTCTCTTGAGAATCGAGTTGCTTGAATCTCTTCATATCAGCAACATTCAGAGAAGGTGTGACTAAGGGAACACCATTTTCCACAACATACCAGAGATCGTTATCAATTGCCTCAAGATGCATTAACATATTATTCTTCCAGTAGGGGTAATCCGTCCCATCGAAGGTAGGACACCCAGCAGAGACCTTGATCATACCTGCGGTCGACATAACTAAAACTCCAGGCGGTTAAACCAAAATCACACAGAACAAGGGAGTACCTTGCTCTGGTACCAATTGAAAGTGCGTTATATCGACTAGAGGGGGGGGGTGAATAGGCGATTTTTATGAATTCTTCACTAAGAAATTTGCAGGTGAGGAAATTCCTTAGTGAAGAACTACTAGCAGCGGAATAAGTACTCAAAAGTAAACATAACAGAACACAAGCATAATCATCATGATGAAATGAAGACAGGCACAGAGTATAGAAAGCGTAAGCATAGGATGAAGACAAATAGACTGAAGAAAATGAACTGAGGAAATTGAGAAAATCTTCAGTCAAAGTCTTCAAGCACAGATATGAACAAGCACACAACATAGTTATGAGGAAATGAAAGAGTTGAGGAAATAGAACCAGTAAGCTTGGTGAAGACAATGATTTGGTAGACCATTTCCAACTGCTGTCTGAGTTGTACGTCTGGTTAGGGCGGCTAGGTATTTAAACCTAAGGACACACAGTCCTGGACACCTAGTCCTGAACACACAGCTCAAGACACTCAGTCCTCACCGTATTCCCCTTGAGCTAAGGTCACGCAGACCTCGCCCAATCACTCGTGGGAAGTCTTCAGGTGACTTCCGAACCTTCACAAACTTGGTCACTCGGCGATCCACAATTCCTCTTGGATGCTCTAGACCATGACGCCTAACCGTCTGGAAGAAGCACAATCTTCAAAGGTAACAAGTGTTGGATCCACGCAGGATCAATCTCTTCAGTGATGCTCAATCACTTGGGGTTTGTAGGTGTTTGGGTTTGGGTTTTCCTCACTTGATGATTTTCGCTCAAATTCCTCGGAGGATGGGTTGCTCTCAAATGACAAGTGTCAGTTTCTCTTGGAGCAGCCAACCAGCTAGTGGTTGTAGGGGGCGGCTATTTATAGCCTAGGGAGCAGCCCGACATGATAAGACATAAGTGCCCTTCAATGATAAGACCGTTAGGTGGATAGATATTTTGGGACTGCTGGCGCATGGCACAACAACGATCGGAATTTTGAGTGGTGAAATCCGCAGGGCTATCATGTTTCTCACTGTGTAGGCAATCCGCACTAGCGAATTCCTAACTCCTCAGTCAGAACAAATTCCTCAGAGACCAGAAGAACTTGGTCTCTGTCACTAAAGAATATGACTGAACTGTATGAGATTTCCTATGGCTTCACTCGAAGGGATTGGTAGGTGTAGGATTTGAGTTGAGCATCACATGGAAATTTTTCCTTAGTATTTCCTCGACTCCCTTTAACAGTACGGTGTTTCCTATGACTCAAGAAAGAGAAAATGAAACTACTAAAACAAAAGTCTTCACGCTTCATGTTCCTCGAATGAATACCAAGTCTTCAAGGTCACACCAATTTCTTCACTTTCAAAGTCTTCAGAAAGTCTTCAGAAATCCAAAGTCTTCAGTAAAAGAACTTCACTTTTAGGGGTCGACTTTCTATGTAAATATCAAACTCCTCATAGACTTATAGACCTGTTTACACTCACAAACGCATTAGTCCCTTAACCTATAAGTCTTCAATACAGCAAAATCACTAAGGGGCACTAGATGCACTTACAAGCCCCATAGTTGTCATGGGTGGAGTTGCAACTGCTACTGAGAAAAATGGCTCCTGAATCATCGGATTTGGTGCATGCACCCTCTTCTCCTCAAGATCAATTTTCTGAGCTACCAAGCTCCCCCTCATCATTTCGTCCTCTAAGAAGATTGCATGTCTTGTTTCTACAAACTTTGTATATCTGTCTGGGCAGTAGAAATGAAACCCTTTGATATGTTTGGATAGCCAATGAAATGGCAGCTCACTGTTTTGGGATCTAACTTTGCAATGTTTGGATTAAACATTTTCGCCTCAGCAGGGCACCCCCACACGCTGAAGTGTTGTAGGGAGGAAACTCTTCCTGTCCACAGCTCGTACGGTGTTTTGGGCACCGACTTGCTTGGTGCTCTATTGAGAATGTGAACAGCAGTTTTAAGCGCCTCCATCCATAATCCCAATGGCAAAGTGGAGTAACTCATCATGCTGCGCACCATATCTGTAAGTGTACGGTTGCGCCTTTCAGCTACTCCATTTTGTTGAGGCTCGCCCGACATTGAATACTGGGCTACTATGCCAGTCTCCTGCAAGAACTTTGCAAAAGGTCCAGGGACTTGGCCATATGGAGTGTGCCGACCATAGTACTCTCCCAGACGGTCGGACCTTGCTATCTTTATTCTTTTATCATGCTGATTTTCAACTTCAGCTTTGAATATTTTAAATTTATCCAACGCTTCCGATCTTTCTTTTATTGGATAAATATAACCATAGCGAGAGTAATCATGTGTGAATGTTATGAACGAGTCATATCCATCCACACTTTCATCGGAAGTGGTCCACAAATATCAGTGTGAATGATTTCTATAGTGTGCCCGTGCTATGGATTGCACCCTTTTTGATTTGTTTTATATACTTTCCTTTAATGCAATCTATGCATTGTTCTAAGTCTGAGAATTCTAAGAGAGGAAGAATTTCACTTTTGACTAATCTTTCTATTCTCCCCTTGGAAATATGGCCCAAGCGACAGTGCCATAATTTCGATGAGTCGAATGTTCTATTTCTTTTCTTTTGTTCTTTATTCGACGTAGAAACATGTTCTTTCTCATTTCATATAGAATAAACTTTTTCATGAAGTGATAACAAATAAAGCTCATTGTGTAGTAAAGCATCACGCACATAAGCATTATTTAACCATATGGCACACTTGCCATGTCCAAAATAACATTCATAATTATCTTTGTCCAAACAAGAAACACTAATTAAGTTTCTATGACATGATGGAACAAATAAAACATCTCTAAGTAGAAGATCGAATCCATCAGCTAACTCCAAGGAGATGTCACCGACAGCTTCAACTCCGTCTGGCACTTCAGTGCGTATTTCGCTTCTTTGCGTAGTCCGCGTTGAATGGAATCCCTGTAAAGAATTTGCAACATGAACAGTTGCTCCTGAGTTAATCCACCAAGTGGATTTTGAAAACCGTGTGTACAGGGATTCATTTACAAATGAAACTATATTGTTAACTCTTTTTTCCATGATTGACTTTAGCCAATCAGGGCAGTCGATCTTGTAATTCCCGGTCTTCTTACAGTGGAGACATGTGTCTTTGTCCACTAAGAAAGGCTTCTGTTGATGTTGATAGGGAGCTTTACCATGTGGCTTTGAGGGGGGACTTTTGCTATTTTGCTTGTAATTATCTTTCTTCTGATCCTTCACATAGTTGAGTGGACCACCATGTGAGGCTTTGAGTCTGTCCTCTTCTTGGATACACATTGCTATTGTCTTTTCAATGTCCCATGTTCCAGGTGACATATTGTAGTTTACAACAAAAGTTTCAAACTCCTTTGGCAGTGAAGCCATGAACAGATGAACAATGAGCTTTGGTTTGATCTCTAGATCCTCATCCATGGGCTTGAGCTTTGCTGCCATATTGCTCATCCTAAGGATGTGCTCTCTTATTCCATGACTACCACCTGTGTAGTGTTCTGTCACCAGTTGCTTTAACACCTGTGTGGAATATATCTTTGAAGAGCCAGTGAACTGGCTCTTTATCTTTGTTAGCAACTCCCCTACGGAAGTGCACTCTGCAATGGAGCCCACAATGGTGCTCTCAATTGTATTATTTATAAATGCCATGCACTTTTTGTTTGCATTAACCCACTTTTGATTTTCTATGGAGTATGACATCTCCAAAGGAGCATAATCCCCCCTCTTTTTATCCCACACATCATCATCATCAGTGGCCGCTCTTGCTGGCTCTGTATGTCTGACCGGCTGTGGAGTGTCCACAACCCAGTCCAGCTCAGCACAGACAAATGCTAGTTCTACTTTCTTCCTCCACTTAGTGTAATTGTCACCTCTGAGTGTCGGAACATCTTTTAGGCAACTCATCAAGTGAAAGCCTCCTGAAATCACAATTTAAGTGAGATCAGTATAACAATCATATGCATTAATCTAATGTTGGTCAAATTAAACATATAATTGTCTATGCAATTAAATTTATATTACCGTTGGGCAAAATATTAGAAATAAATGCACCTTTAATTTCAATAATAAAACATGATCATGTTATTAACAACGTTGGTCATAAAAAATAATGTAATCATATTCATTTTAATAATCACTTTAACATGCTCTTAAAACCTTAATTATATCTAAACTTTTATGTTCTTTGTAAAAGAGTACTATTAGTTATTTACGCAACGGAAAAACATGAATAAAATTCATGAACTTTTTAATTCTTTACAGAAACTTTTCTTTGATTCTTTATAAAATTCATGAACATTTCCTTTTCTGAAAATTTTCTATTTTCATTTTCAGAAACTTTTTCTGTTTACTTTTCTATTTTCTTAAAAAATATTTTCGTTGGAAAAAATTGCATAGAAAAACTATATTAAATAAATTGTGTGAATTTTGTGTGAAAAAATAAACTGGACAGAACTGTTGTGCAGCCCAGCCTTGGCCCAGCGCCCGCGGCTGCGGCCTCGGCCTGGGCCGCTGGCCTCAGCTGGCCCAGAAGCGCGCGAGCACCAGTAGCCCAGCGTACGGGGAGCCGGCCTCTTCCCTTTCGGCCCAGTGGCCCGCGCTGAGCTAGGATTTGCATCTTGGCCGTCGGATTCAATCTGACGGTCCAGCGTGCATCTAGCCCGATCAAAATCGAGGGCTCTAGCCATCGGGGGAAAACCCTAGTAACTTTCCCTCCCGTTCGCCGCTCCCTTCCTCTTGCTCTTCGCCTCCTCGTCTCCCGAACTGCGCCGTGGCGTGACCACGCCGGCCGCCGGAGACGGAGCTAATAGTCACCGCTCCCCCACGAGCTCTTATCCCTCCCCACTTTTTTCCTCTTTGCGTGCTCCTATGGCAGAGAGAGAGGAGGCCCGTCCTTCGAACTGTCTCCGTGGCCGAGGCCCGAGGCCACCGGCGAGCTAGGTCTGGTCGCCGGCGACCTGAAGCCACCGCACCGCGCGCGCGGCCCTCTGTTCCATCTTCCACCTTTGTTTTCTTTATCCATCTCTACTACAATAGAGAGAGAGACACGAGAGGTCTGGCGCCATCAGACGCAGCGCCCCCGCTGACACCTTTGTCGGCGTGTGCGAGCACCATGAGGGTGAACGCACCATCGTCGAACGGCTTGGTGGTGGTGCTCTTTGCCCTGAAGGGTTGTTCTTCATCCCCGTACATCGGCTTGCCGATGCGTGTGGGGATCGAGAGGAACAGGCGCGGCCGGAGTGGCGGTGCACTTTGCCGGCGAGGCACGAGGCCCTCTACCGGTAATCTTTTCCTTTGCCATTTGATTAGGGTTCTTGGGAGGGGATCTTTTTTATTTCTCTATTTATTCTTTGTACCGAAAAACTTAGCCTAGCATGGCCTGATACCATTGATAGATCCTTTGGATCGATGTAGGCTAGTGATTCTGGCGAACCTACCTTCTCCTTTGGCTAACGAGCTCGAGCCAGAGGCCATTGTGGTGAGATGGTCACGACGGTGGCGAGAGGGAGATGGCGACGGTGGTGTGCTTCCTGTGAGCACTAATACGTCCATTTTGCATCATGCTTTTATATCAATATTTATTGCATTATGGGCTGTTATTACACATTATGTCACAATACTTATGCATATTCTCTCTTATTTTACAAGGTTTACATGAAGAGGGAGAATGCCGACAGCTGGAAAAGGAGCAAATATTAGAGACCTATTCTGCAGAACTCCAAAAGTCTTGAAACTTCACGGGAGCACGTTTTGGAATATATAAAAAATACTGGCGAAAGAGTTTACTAGAGGGGGCCCACACCCTGGCCACGAGGGTGGGGGCACACCCCCCTGTCTCGTGGGCCCCCTGGAAGGCCTCCGATGCCCACCTTCTGCATATGAGGTCTTCCGCCCGAGAAAAAATCATAAGCAAGCTTACGGGACGAAACTCCGCCGCCACGAGGCGGAACCTTGGCGGAACCAATCTAGGGCTCCGGCGGAGCTGTCTTGCCGGGGAAACATCCCTCCGGGAGGGGGAAATCATCACCATCGTCATCACCATCGATCCTCTCATCGGGAGGGGGTCAATCTCCATCAAGATCTTCACCAGCACCATCTCATCTCAAACCCTAGTTCATCTTGTGTATCCAATCTTTGTCTCAAAACCTCAGATTGGTACCTGTGGGTTGCTAGTAGTGTTGATTACTCCTTGTAGTTGATGCTAGTTGGTTTACTTGGTGGAAGATCATATGTTCAGATCCTTTATGCATATTAATACCCCTCTGATTTTAAACATGAATATGATTTGTGAGTAGTTACGTTTGTTCCTGAGGACACGGGAGAAGTCTTGCTATAAGTATTCATGTGAATTTGGTATTCGTTCGATATTTAGATTAGATGTATGTTGTCTTACCTCTAGTGGTGTCATGTGAACATCGACTACATGACACTTCACCATTGTTTGGGCCGAGGGGAAGGCATTGGGAAGTAATAAGTAGATGATGGGTTGCTAGAGTGACAGAAGCTTAAACCTTAGTTTATGAGTTGCTTCGTAAGGGGTTGATTTGGATCCATATGTTTCATGCTATGGTTAGGTTTACCTTAATACTTCTTTTGTAGTTGTGGATGCTTGCGAGAGGGGTTAATAATAAGTGTGATGCTTGTCCAAGGAGGGGCAATACCCAAGCACCGGTCCATCCACATATCAAATTATTAAAGTACCGAACGTGAATCATATGAACGTGATGAAAACTAGCTTGACGATAATTCCCATGTGTCCTCGGCAGCGCTTTCCTTTATATAAGAGTTTGTCCAGGCTTGTCCTTTGCTACAAAAAGGATTGGGCCATCTTGTTGCACCTTATTTACTTTTATTACTTGTTACCCGTTACAAATTATCTTATCACAGAACTATCTGTTACCGATAATTTCAGTGCTTGCGGAGAATACCTAACTGAAAACTGCTTATCATTTCCTTGTGCTCCTTGTTGGGTTCGACACTCTTACTTATCGAAAGGACTATGATAGACCACCTATACTTGTGGGTCATCAAGACTCTTTTTTGGTGCCGTTGCCGGGGAGTGAAGCGCCTTTGGTAAGGAAAAATTTATATAGTGTGCTGAAATTTACTGTCACTTGTTACTATGGAACATAATCCTTTGAGGGGCTTGTTCGGGGTATCTTCACCCCCACCAGTAGAGCAAAGAGTTGCTCCTCAACCTACTGAACCTACTGAAAATGTTTACTTTGAAATTCCTTCGGGTATGATAGAGAAACTGCTAGCTAATCCTTTTAAAGGAGATGGAACATTGCATCCTGACTTGCACTTAATCTATGTGGATGAAATTTGTGGATTATTTAAGCTTGCAGGTATGCCCGAGGATGTTATCAAGAAGAAGGTCTTCCCTTTATATTTGAAAGGAAAGGCATTGACATGGTGTAGGCTATGTGATGATATGGGATCATGGAACTACAACCGATTGAAATTAGAATTTCATCAGAAGTTTTATCCTATGCATCTGGTTCATCGTGATCGTAATTATATATATAATTTTTGGCCTCGCGAAGGAGAAAGCATCGCTCAATCTTGGGTGAGGCTTAAGTCAGTGCTATATTCATGCCCCAATCATGAGCTCTCAAGAGAAATTATTATTCAAAAATTTTATGCTCGGCTTTCTCTTAATAATCGCTCCATGCTTGATACTTCTTGTACCGGTTCTTTTATGATGAGGACTATTGAATTCAAATGGGATTTATTGGAAAGAATTAAAAGCAACTCTAATGATTGGGATCTTGATGAAGGTAAGGAGTCAGGTATAACACCCAAGTTTGATTGTGTTAAATCTTATGGATACCAATGCTTTTTGTGAATTTAGCACTAAATATGGACTTGACTCTGAGATAGTAGCCACTTTCTGTGAATCCTTTGCTACTCATGTTGATTTCCCTAAGGATAAGTGGTTTAAATATAATCGTCCCATTGAAGTAAAAGTAGTTGCACCTATAAAGTTGAAGAAAAGACTATCACTTATAATGTTGATCCTGTTGTTCCTACTGCTTATATTGAGAAACCACCTTTCCCTGTTATAATAAAGTATCATGCTAAAGCTTCAACTGTGGTTCGTAAGAGTAATACTAGAACACCTACACCCCCTGAGCAAATCAAAGTTGAACCTAGTATTGCTATGGTTAAAGATCTCTTGGCCGATAATATTGATGGGCATGTTATTTACTTCTGTGATGAAGCTGCTAGAATTGCTAGACCTGGTACTAAAAATAAACATAGACCTGTTGTAGGCATGCCTGTTATTTCTGTTAAAATAGGAGATCATTGCTATCATGGCTTATGTGATATGGGTGCTAGCACAAGTGCAATACCTCATTCCTTATACAAAGAAATTATGCATGATATTGCACCTGCTGAGATAGAGGAAATTGATGTTACAATTAAGCTTCCCAATACAGACACTATTTCACCAGTTGGGATTGTTAGAGATGTTGAAGTCTTGTGTGGGAAAGTTAAATAACCTGCTGATTTTCTTGTTCTTGGTTCCCCACAAGATGACTTTTGTCCCATTATATTTGGTAGACCCTTCTTGAATACTGCTAATGCTAGGATAGATTGCAAAAAGGATGTTGTTACTATTTGTTTGGGGGATATGTGAAAGTGCAATCATGCCCTTAATCTTATTTTGATGTTGATGACAACATGCATGTATGGCACTAATCATGTTTATCAAGTATATCTCAGGATTATGTCTCAAATGCCGTGTGTGGACCATGACTAGGGACAAATGCATATTACTCAAGATCAGAGATACAGGATAATAGCATTGGCTTTGTTTAAGGTTTGTTCTTGAGTATAGGGATCCCATACTATTAAGAGGGGATCGTTGGATCTAGTGAACGACTTGCTCAAAACCCACAAACTCCAGCTTTTCACCGGACGTCCAGTACTCTATGGACGTCCGATCCCTCTCAGCTGTCCAGACGTCCGGCTCTCTTCAACAGAACGATATTCACGGATGTATGTGCTTCTCCGGACGTCCGGTCACCGGATGTCCGTTTTTCATCCGGAGGTCCGACACTTCCTCTACAGAACACTTTTTACGGATTTCCGGTCTTCTACGGACGACCGGTCACCAGACGACCGAAACTTCTTGGACGTCCATTGGATGTGTGCTGGTTCGTGGCTTGTGGTTCTCCAGCGTCCGGACGACCGATGTCTGTCGGACGTCCGGACCTATCTGTGCCACCGGACGTTCGGTCCTGTCCGAATGTCCGACGTCTCCTGTGCACTTAAGTTGCTCAAATGGTTACTTTCCACTCCCACTATATATATCCTTCTCCTCCCCATGGGATGGGGTTGACCATTCACTTTGAGCTTGCCAAGAACACTTTTCATTCTCTCTCTCAATCCTCTACACCAAATCCTAGATCCCCAAGTGATTTGGGAACATTTGAGAGAAGTTCCACAATCAAGTAATAGATCCACTCCTTCCCCTTCTTCCCACCAAAGGAATTCGTGATTTGAGAAATTCTTGAGCTTTTCCCATCGTTCTTGTCCCTCTTGGAGGTTGGAGACTACTAGGCGGTAGGAGTCTTTCGGAGAGGAATCAACATTTGTGATTACCCCTGGAAAAGTTTGTGAGGGTTTGGAGACCACCCCAAGGTCTACTACTAGTGGTTGACAAACGCCTTCGTGGTGTTGTCTCAAAGGGAGAATAGGGTGAGGCTTCGTGGCGTTGGTGTGCCTTCGTGGTAACATCCACCTCTTTAACGGTGACGTAGCTTCCCTCCAAGGAAGTGAACATCGGCATACATCCTCGTCTCCCGAAGTTTCGGTTATTCCTAACCTAACTCTCTACTTGTGGTTACTTGTCTCTTAGCACTTACTTATATCATATTGTGCTTGCTTACTTACATAATTGTGTCACTTGTTTATCTTGCTTAGCTCTTAGCTTCACACTTGCAATTGTTAGGCTCACCTTCATATTCTGCATTATTACCTAAAATTGCTAAGTAATAATTAAAATTTGTAATCATACCTATTCACCCCCTCTAGGTCCATCTTGATCTTTTCAATTGGTATCAGAGCCTCATGCTCTTTTCTTGTGGCTTAACCGCCCTAGAGCGAGATGAACCCCGATGGGACCCCCCTTGTTGCAGATCCGAAGAATGCGGGCGCGGCTTCCATGGAAGCCAAGACCTTCACTTCAGAGGATCTAGAACGAGCTCTCACTAAGCAAAAGGAGGATCATGATGCTTCTCTTGAGGCCTTGGTCCAAATGAGGATAGCCTCACTAACCTTGACGCTTGCACCATCCTCTGATGATGCGGCCTCGAGGCCAGCTGTGCCTATTCCTTCACTTCGCCAACAACCTCTTAGCAATGAACACTCTAGTGTTCCTTGGCTTTATGCAAGACCTCATATAGAGAAACCTAAGTATAATCCACAAGGCAAACCTCCTTTACTTGATGAAACTACCAATTTTGCTTTGTGGAGAGTTGCTATGCAGGACCATCTTTGATATGGAAATGATGAGATGTTGGAGATCTTGGAGTATGTCTACCAAGCTGTTGGCCCGAAGAATCTCACACCAAGAGAGGTGTATGACAAGAATCTCAACGACACAGCAACCATGTGCATAAGAAGAGGTATGGCCGACAAGCAAAGGAGACCATACATACATATCACAAGTGCTGTAACGCCCCGAGACCGATGTGCCAGGTGTCGTTCAGTTATTCGCTGTTGTTGCCTTGTCTTTGCTTGCGTGTCATGCATTGCATATCATGTCATCATGTGCATTTCTTTTGCATACATGTTCGTCTCATGCATCCGAGCATTTTTCCCGTTGTCCGTTTTGCATTCCGGCGCTTCGTTCTCCTCCGGTGGTTGTTTCTACCTTTCTTTCTTGTGTGGGGATTAAACACTTCCGGATTGGACCGAGACTTGCCAAGCGGCCTTGGTTTACTACCGGTAGACCGCCTGTCAAGTTTCGTACCATTTGGACTCCGTTCGATACTCCAACGGTTAACCGAGGGACCGAAAAGGCCTCGTGTGTGTTGCAGCCCAACACCCCTCCAATTTGGCCCAAAACCCACCTAACTCTGTTCCATCATTTAGAGCGTTCGATCACGATCGCATGGCCGAAAACCGCACCTCGTTTGGACTCTCCTAGCTCCCTCTACCTATAAATATGTGGCTCTCCCCGATTTTTCGCGCAGTCCAAACCCTAGCTTCTTCCCACTCCGCTGCCGGACATGTCCGCGCCCGCCGGACGTGTCCAGCCTCCACCTCACCCCAGCCAATCGTGCGCCGCCACCTCAGCAGAGCCGCCGCTCCAAGCCAGTGGCATCACGCCACGTGTCCTGCTCCACCTCGCCAGCTTCCCCGCAGCCGCACGGGACCGTGAGCCCACGGCCGGCCCGCGCAGGCCCGGATCCCCGCCACCGCGCCCGTTCCAGTTTCCCGCTCGAGGGGAGGAGCCCCTCGAGGCTGCAGCTTGTCGTCGGGGCCCACTGTGCCGCCGCCGGTGATCTCTCAGGCGAGCCCCTCACCGCCTGGCCTTCTTCCCTTCCTCCCCGTGCTCTCTCTCATGCCGTCTCTCTCCTTCGCAGGGCAACCACCGCCATGGAGCCTCGGGTCGCCTAGTACCCCGCCCGCCGCCGCCGATGGCCGGATCCATCGGTTCCCGGCCGGATCTGCCCGTTCCCGCCTTGCTTTGGTCTTCTCCTCGCCTCCCTTCCGGCCGGTGCCGGCGCCGTCCTGCCATGGCCGCCTCCCCTGCTCGAGCAAGAGGAGGACGAACACCCGCTCGGGCTGCCTCCTTCGTCATGTGGGCCCAGCCCAGCTCTGGTGGCCCACCTCCTCGCCGGCCTGCCTCACTTCCTCCTCTCTGAGCCAAGCCCATGGGTGAGCCCACACCCCAGCGCCCCCTCTTGTTTTTTTACCTATCGGGCAGCCAGATTCGGCCCGATTCATGTTTTTTTTCTGCAGAACGATTTTGCCCATTTATCCAGAGATTGCCAGTTTTGCAGAATAGTCCCCCTAGTTCATGCATTTAATAACTCACTAACCGTGCATCGGATTAAAATGTTTTATATATGAAACTTGCTCAGAATTTTGTGTAGATTAATAATATCCAACTTCCATCTATGTTTGAAATGTCTAAAATGATGTTTGTTTAATTTTTGCTCCTATGCCATGTTAAAATGCTTTAATTCATAACTAAATAACCGTAGCTCCGATTTAAATAATCTTTATATGTAAATGGGGTAGAAAAATGCCTAGTTTAACATGGTGCTTTCTTCTTGCATGTTTAACAACTCTAAAATTGTGTTTAGGGCAGAACAGTACCAAACCTTATAATATGCACATGAGGAGTTTCCGGACTTGTTGGTTGTTGTTCCGGCCTCATTTAAACTTTCCTAGAGTAGGTAGTTTCGTCATGCTTCACCTCTTGCCATGTTAATCAACATTTAATTTTGTTGGGGTACATAAACGAGAGAGAACTAAATAATTGATGTGGTGTTTTGTCAATATGCATCTCGATGCATATTGAGCTCCACTTAATTTGTAGGATTGTTTGTGCACTTTGCCATGTCATGCTTCATTAAACCGGACATGCATCATACTTGTTTGCGCATCGTGCCATGCTTATGTGGTGGTTGTTTACTATGTTGTTTGCTTCTTTCCGGTGTTGCTTCTTCGGGTTGGTTCCGATAACGTCGTGTTTGTGAGGACCCGTTCGACTACGCCCGTTTGTCTTCTTCATGGACTCGTTCTTCTTCCTTGCGGGATCTCAGGAAAGATGACCATACCCTTGAAATCACTTCTATCTTTGCTTGCTAGTTGCTCGCTCTTTTGCTATGCCTGTGCTGCGATACCTACCACTTGCTTGTCATGCCTCCCATATTGTTGAACCAAGCCTCTAACCCACCTTGTCCTAGCAAACCGTTGATTGGCTATGTTACCGCTTTGCTCAGCCCCTATTATAGCGTTGTTAGTTGCAGGTGAAGATTGAAGTTTGTTCCTTGTTGGAACATGGAGATGTTGTTCCTTGTTGGAACATGTTTACTTGTTGGGATATCACAATATATCTTATTTAATTAATGCATCTATATACTTGGTAAAGGGTGGAAGGCTCGGCCTTATGCCTGGTGTTTTGTTCCACTCTTGTCGCCCTAGTTTCCGTCATATCGGTGTTATGTTCCCGGATTTTTGCGTTCCTTACGCGGTTGGGCTATAATGGGAACCCCTTGATAGTTCGCCTTGAGTAAAACTCCTCCAGCAATGCCCAACATTGGTTTTACCATTCGCCACCTAGCCTCTTTTTCCCTTGGGTTTCGCGGACTCAAGGGTCATCATTATTTTATCCCCCCCCGGGCCAGTGCTCCTATGAGTGTTGGTCCACCTGTCAACTGCCGGTAGCCACCAGGGGCAACTCTGGGCTGGCTTACCCGTACCTAGGACAATCTGAGTGTGCCCTGAGAAAGAGATATGTGCAGCTCCTATCGGGATTTGTCGGCACATTTGGGCGGTGTTGCTGGTTTAGTTTTACCCTGTCGAAATGTCTTGTTGTACCGGGATACCGAGTCTGATCGGAATGTCTCGGGAGGAGGTCTATTCCTTCGTTGACCGTGAGAGCTTGTGATGGGCTAAGTTGGGACACCCCTGCAGGGATTTGAACTTTCGAAAGCCGTGCCCGCGGTTATGGGCAGATGGGAATTTGTTAATGTCCGGTTGTAGATAACTTGAACCTTAACTTAATTAAAATACATCAACCGCGTGTGTTACCGTGATGGCCTCTTCTTGGCGGAGTCCGGGAAGTGAACACGGTGTTGGAGTTATTCTTGACGTAGGTTGCTATAGGATCACTTCTTGATCATAGATTTCTCGACCGTGCTTTGCCTTCTCTTCTCGCTCTCATTTGCGTATGTTAGTCACCATATATGCTAGTCGCTTGCTGCAGCTCCACGTCATACCTTTACCTTACCCATAAGCTTAAATAGTCTTGATCGCGAGGGTGCGAGATTGCTGAGTCCCTGTGGCTTACAGATACTTCCAAAACCAGCTTGCAGGTGCCGATGAGTCCGTGCAGATGACGCAACCAAGCTCAGGAGGAGCTCGATGAAGATCTTGTCCTTTGTGTTGTTTCGTTCTAGTTGATCAGTAGTGGAGCCCAGTTGGGGTTGATCGGGGACCTTTGTCGCATTTGGGGTTCTTCTTTTATTTTGGTTCCGTAGTCGGACCTTGATTGTATCTGGTTGATGTAATGCTTTATTCCTGTATTTGTGTGACGTGGCGATTGTAAGCCAACTATGTATCTCTTTTCCCTTAATGTATTACATGGGTTGTTTGCGAAGATTACCTCACTTGCGACATTGCTTTCAATGCGGTTATGCCTCTAAGTCGTGCTTTGACACGTGGGAGATATAACCGCATCGAGGGCGTTACAAGTGCTAAGGAATTATGGGATACCATTGTGAGAACCAAGACCGGTACCTCCACTCTCCGGCTTGCTCAATATGAAATTGCCAAGGGGCAATTGCAAAACTTTTGTATGGATAAAGGTGAAACTCCCAAGCAACTTCTTGAACGTCTCATGACTCTCACCGCTGACATCGAGTCATGTGAATGTGACAAGACACAAGATGGATTCAACTTGACTAAGAGATTTCTCGTGGATAAGTTGCTTCACACTCTTGCTCCGTATCATCATCAAATGGTGTGGGACATAAGACAACACCATGGATTCAAGGAAATGTCTCCGGATGACATCATATCCACCTTCCAACTATTTGAAGAGTCAAAGGCAAATGCTACAAAACATCTTGCCATGCATGGTACCTCAACATCAAAAATCAATCTTGCATTGAAGGCCAAGCATGTATGTGAAGAAGAGAAAAGTGAAGAAGAAGAAGAAGATGATGATGAAGATGGTGATGATATTGAATCTGATGAGGCCCCTTCATATGAAGACATGGCTCTTTTTTCAAGAAGTTTAGTGTAGGTAAATTCAAAGGAAGATTCTAGAAGAAGAAAGTGAGAAAATGCTATAACTGTGAAGAAACCAATCGCTTCTCCAACGAGTGTCCTTATGAGAAGAGAGAAGGTAAACCAAGGTTTCGCAAGACCTTTCCCAAGAAGAAGTTGCCAAATACTTTGAACTCCAAGCTCAAGAAGAGAGATGGGAAAGCAATAGTTGCTCAAGAAGAATCTGATCCGGATGATGTTAGTGGTGTTGCTGGAGTTGCTCAAGATTCTCAAAACACGTTGAGGCTAGTCAACAAGAGTGGTGATGTTGTCACCTACAACTATATGAAGGACTACAAGGGCAACACTCACAAGTGCCTAATGGAAAAGGACGTGGTAGAAGATGGAAAGGACCAAAGCTTTCTCGACAAGGTCAAGGTAACTCCACGATCAAATCCTCCTCTTTTCACTCCTCCTACTCCTGGTGATGAGTATCTTGATGCGGAGGATTGTCATGAGGATGATGATATAGATGATCCCATGCTTGCTAAACTAAATAAGTTCATGTGCTCCCTCAAAGGAAATAAGCTCACTATGTTTCGTATGCTTATGGAGATGGTGACTAAGCACACCATCACCATTAAGGAGCTCGAAACCCTCGTCACCGAGGAAAAGGGAAAATACAAAATCCTTGAGCGGAAAGTCCAATATGAGGAAGCACGAAATGATGAACTATGCTTGAAAATTGGTATAAACATTGATGATCATACTAAAGATTTTGCCTCCTTGAAAAAGGCTATTGACTCTTGCGAAGAGTTAATGAATGATAAAAGTAAGCTTGTGAAGTCTAATGCTTCTCTCTCTAATGATTGTGAGCTCCTATCCATGTCCCTCAAGACTAAGGAATAAGAGCTCACCCTTCTTACAAAGAGTTTTGAGACTCTCAAGCTTACTCATCTTGAAACTCTAGCCAAGGCTTACTCTCCTCCTATTATCAATGTTGATGTTTGTACTACTAATTCTAGTAGTGATTTAGCATCTATTCTTGAGGAGAATCGCTTTCTTAAGGCTCAAATCGAGTAAGGTCTCATGACAAGTGCTTAAGGGCAAAAGAACCTTAATGAGGTATTGAGCCAACACAATGAGGTGTTTGCTAAAGAGGGATTCGGGTTTGACCCAAGCACAAGCAAGAAGAAGGTGTCCTCTCAAAAGTGCACCACTCCTCTAAAAGAAACATTTGTTCAAGAAGAGCACAAGGAGAAAGGTAAGGTTGTTAATGGGAAGGCCACAAGGGGCATGCTCACTCTTAGCAAGCCAAAATAATTCATGCCTCCATCCTATGTACTTCGTAAGACTAAGGATGGAGAAGTTTATGCTAAGTTTGTTGGTCCTCGAAATGCATTTCAGTTTTATGCTATTTGGGTCCCTAAGACCCTTGTGACTAACTTAAGAGGTCCCATTGCAAAATGGGTGCCTCTAACCAAGTCATAATTGTGTGTAGGTTTGTTTCTCCGGTGGACTAAAATGGGTGATTGACAGTGGATGTACCAATCATATGACCCGGAGATAGCAAATTGCTCTACGATTTCATGGAAGCTATTCAACCATTTATGAGCATTATGTTTGGTGGAGGATCAAAAGGATAGGTACTCGGGTTGGGCAAGGTGGCTATCACAAATGACATGTCTCTTGCAAATGTCATGCTTGTCCAATCCCTTAAATACCATTTACTTTCTGTTCGTCAATTGGCTTTTGTTGGTTATGATACACTCTTTGGACTAACGGATGTGAAAGTCTTTAAGAGAGATACTCTCGAGGTGGCCTTTGTTGGAGAGTTGGATGGCAACCTTTACACGGTTGATTTCTTGAAAGAGAGCACATTACATGCAACTTGTCTGATGGCCAAGGCCGACAAGGGGTGGCTATGGCATCGCCGGCTAGCCCATGTTGGCATGAGAAATCTTCAAGATCTCTTAAAGGGTAATCACATCCTTGGACTAACCAATGTCTCTTTTGAGAAAGATCGTGTGTGTAGTGCATGCATAGCCGGGAAGCAACATCAATCAAAGCACCCACCCAAGAATATTGTGTCTACTTCAAGGCCTTTGGAGCTCCTTCATGTGGATCTTTTTGGGCCTCCTTAATGGGATAGTCTTGGTGGGAAAAAGTATGGGCTTGTCATTGTTGATGATTACTTGAGATATACATGGGTCTTCTTCCTCAATTCCAAAGACGAGACGAAGATCACCTTCATTGATTTTGCCAAGCAAGCACAATGCAAGTTTGACAAAGAAATCTTGGCAATAAGAAGTGTTAATGGGTCTGAGTTCAAGAACTACACCTTGGAAGAATTTATTAGTGATGAAGGGATTTAACATCAATATTTAGCTCCATACACTCCCCAACAAAATGGTGTAGCAGAAAGGAAGAACCGCACACTTGTGGAGATGGCAAGGTCCATGTTGGATGAATACAAGTCGCCACATAGTTTTTGGGCCGAGGCTGACAACACCACATGCCATGCATCAAACCGGCTCTTCCTCCGCACTATATTGGAAAAGACTCCATATGAGCTTCTAACTGGGAACAGCCGAATGTAAAGTACTTTCGTGTATTTGGGTGCAAATGTTTCATCCTCAACAAAAGAGAACGGTTAGAAAAATTTCAATCCAAAACCATTGAGGGCATATTTGTTGGCTATGGATCAAACTCTCATGCCTATAGAGTCTACAAAAAATCAAATGGATGTGTTGTAGAAACTTGTGATGTGGTGTTTGATGAATTTAATGGCTC
The DNA here is from genome assembly GCF_002162155.2 of Triticum dicoccoides. NCBI lineage: Eukaryota > Viridiplantae > Streptophyta > Magnoliopsida > Poales > Poaceae > Triticum > Triticum dicoccoides. The sequence goes on along the minus strand of NC_041388.1, from coordinate 593,010,898 downwards.
CCATGGGGAGCAAGTTGATCTAAGTGATGTAGGTGAAGAAGATTCTTCTCAAGATATCTTGACCATGGGTGTTGGTGCACTTCTTCCAATGGAACAAGAACCTCATAATGATGAAGAAGAAGATGGAAGCTTCACGCATCATCAAACTACTTCAACACCCATACCACCACAAGCTCCTAGTGCTCAACCAATGCCCATAGACCAAGTACAAGATGATGATCAAGTTCTTCTTCATAATAATCATCAATAACAAGATCATCCTCAAGGGCAAGATCAAGAAAGCACAATCATTGACGATGAACCCCAACAAATGCGAAATGAAGAAGAAGATCTTCCACCACACATTAATGATCCATATGTCGAGGATGTGGATGATGGACATGAAGTTGAACCTCGTGAAACTATTACCTCCATCATGCCTCGAGTGGCCGGGCGTGTTAATGTTGACAAAATTCTCACCGGCATATCAGAAGGTAGAGTCACTCGTAAACATTTGACAAACTTTTGTGCTCACTTCTCGTTTGTGTCTAGTGTTGAGCCTCTCAAGGTACAGGATGCATTGATGGACAACGATTGGCTCGTTGCTATGCAAGAAGAGTTAAACAGTTTTGAACGCAACCAAGTGTGGTCCTTAGTCAAGAGACCAACTACTGAGCACAACGTCATTGGAACAAAATGGATTTTCAAGAACAAGCAAGATGAGAATGGTGTCATCATCCGTAACAAGGCAAGGTTAGTGGCACAAGGGTTCTCACAAGTTGAAGGTTTGGACTTTGGTGAGACCTTTGCCCTCGTTGCCCGTCTTGAATCCATTTGTATCTTACTTGCTTATGCTGCTTTCAACGGTTTTACATTACATCAAATGGATGTGAAGAGTGCTTTCCTTAACAGTCCTCTACAAGAAGAAGTATATGTATCACAACCACCTGGGTTTGTTGATCCCGATCACAAAGACTATGTGTATAAACTTCATAATGCTTTGTATGGCCTCAAACAAGCACCTCGTGCTTGGTATGATCATCTTAAGAAGTGTTTACTCAATGATGGTTTTGTGAGAGGGGTGATCGATCCCACTCTTTTTACTAAGAGGGACAAGGGTGATTTGATCTTATGCCAAATCTATGTAGATGATATCATTTTTGGTTCTCCTAACATTCATTTGTGCAAGAAGTTTGCGGCTTCAATGACCAAGAACTTTGAAATGTCACTCAATGCGGATTTGAAGTTCTTCCTTGGATTTCAAATTCAACAATTTCAAGAAGGAATCTTCTTGTCCCAAGCAAAATACCTCAAGGATATCCTAGAGAATTTGGCATGTCTGATGCTAGTCCATGTAAGACACCCATGCCAACCAAAATTGCACTCACTGAAGACACAAATGGTACTCCTTTCGACCCATCTATTTTATCGCTCTATGATTGGTTCATTGCTTTATCTTTGTGCATCTAGGTCAGACATCATGTTTAGTGTATGCATGTGTGCTAGATTTCAAGCTTCCCCTAGGGAAAGTCATCATAAGGCGGTTAAGCATATTCTTAGATACCTTGTTCACACCCCAAAATTGGGTCTATGGTACCACAAGGATGCTAAGTTTGATCTCATTGGGTACACGGATGCGGATTGGGCTGGAGAGAAAGTGGATCGTAAGTCCACCTCCGGTGCATGTCAATTTCTTGGACGCTCCTTGGTAAGTTGGTCCTCGAAGAAACAAAATTGTGTTGCCCTCTCCACCGCCAAAGCTGAATATATTGCAACCGCCAGTTGTGCAACTCAATTACTATGGATGAGGCAAACTTTGAAGGATTACGGTATCACCTATAGACATGTGCCTCTTCTATGTGATAATGAAAGTGCCATCAATATTGCCGAGAACCCCAAAGATCATACCCGCACCAAGCACATTGATATTAGGTATCACTTCTTGAGAGATCATGTGGAGAAGGGTGATATTCACATTGCTCATGTTGGCACAGATATGCAACTTGCAGATATTTTCACAAAGCCATTGGATGGAGCAAGGTTTTTTCAACTCAGGCGTGAACTTGATATCTTGGAGCTTGACAACATTATGTGAAAACTAGTATCCATGCGTGCATTGTCATAATGTCTTGTCTCGATGTAGGCATATATTTAGGGGGAGACACTCAACTCATGAGTACTCTCACCCTATGAAATGCATAAAAATAACAAACACTCTCAAAGCTACCATGTTATTCTAACTATGGTGCTTTAACATGATGGAGTAGTGAGTATGCACCCAAAGTTCAAATTTTTGCAGTGACATGTCACATATACTCAAACATGGGTTTGATCAGTGTGATCTAGTGTTGTTATTGTTGTTTTTAACCTAGAAGACTCACTTCATGACATTAGGCTAATTCTTCTTACTACATACTGAAATTCATCATTGGTACCCTTACTCATGGGTTAGATCATCATTGTCATCGTCTCCTCTCTTTGTCATTGACAATAATACTCCTACTGTCTGTTTCAGACAAATTTCTGTGTGTCGGTTGTCCGGTGGTATCCGGACGACCGTAAAATCCCTTCTGTTGCCCTACTCCGGACGTCTGGTCTATCCGGTCGTCCGTTAATTCTATTTTCCTGGCCTAGGCACGGGACGTCCGTAGGACTCCGGTCATCCGTAAAAAGTCTTCTGTTGACCTCCGGCCGGTCGTCCGGCCTATCCGGTCTTCTGATAATTTTTCCCTGGCCCAGGCTTCGGACATCCGTAAAACCCCGGTCGTCCGTAAAAAGCCTTCTGGTACACTCAGTCCGGACGTCCGGTCTATCCGGTCATCCGTTAGCTTTTTCCTAGCCCAGTCTTCGGTCGTCCGTAGAACCCCGGTCGTCCGGGCTTGTCTCGAGCACATATATATAGTGCGGGATGCGGTTCGAGTCATTTTTCCCTATTCCCTTCGCTCCCCTTCTCTGTTCTCCACCGCCGCCGCCCCTGCCTTGCAGCTCCTCGCCGCCTGGGCCCGTCGCCGATGCTGCACCGCTAGGGTCGTCCCCTGTCCTCTCCAGTCGTCGTCTTCCTCCGCGTTCTTCACTCTGAGGTAGCACCTATCTCTTCTTCCCTCATCCATCGATGCTTCAATCTATGGTCGGGGTTGCTGATTTGGGTCTTCCTCCTCCCCTAGGTCGAGATGCCCAAGACCAAGCACTTCGTGAGCAAGCAGGTCACCGGTGGGCCATCTCAGATGTCTCATCATGGTGGCTCCGATGACTCATAGGAGCAGGCTCGTCCTCAGAATCATGCCGCCCGCCCTCTCAGCTCGACTAGCAACTCCTCTTTGGAGGACTCCAACTACGAGGATGAGCTGTATGATGATTTGGAGCAGCCCGAGTTTGTCGCTGTTCGCACCTCCGCACCCAAGCCGGGTACTCGTCGTCCCACCTTCAAGCCTCCTCCTCCTCCGGTGCAACCTCACGATGATGCTCGTCATATCTCTCTTGGACCTCCTTTATCTCTTGACCGCCACGCTAAGCGGTTCAACGAGGTTCCCATTGCTTCCTATCTTAAGTTGCATCGTGATGTTGATCAATTTACGGTTGCTCGTAACTCTCAGGACAATCGTTTTCGCACTAATGTCCAAGCTGAAATTTTTACCACTGTCATCATTCCTAAGGGTCTTTCTCTGCATTTGTGCATTGATTTAGAGCATATTCATACTCATCCAGAAAAGTATTCCGGGGCTATTGAGCTCATTAAGTCGTCCAATCTTGCTGCTCCATTTGCATTTCAACATGACTTTAACCAAGCCGCCATTCATCAATTCTATGCCACATGTTTCTTCGGTCCAAATAACACTGTTACTTGGATGACCTCTGACACAAAGCTCTTGGCTTCCTATTCTCAATTTGTTGCTGCCCTTGGTTTTCCTGACACCGGGTTCAAAATTCACAATGATGACCCCGAACATAGACCCAAGGGCACTGATGTATGTGCTGATCTTATCAAACCCATAGCAGACCTGACTGATGAGGAGAAACATAAGGGCTTTAACCAAGTGTCCATTTGGCGTGCTCCTTTCTTCATTATCTATCAATGTGTCATTCGCACCATTTATCCTAAGATGGATGACAAGCGATCTTGTAGTAGCTATTGCATCGATCTCATGCATCGCTTCTATGCATCTCTGAAAGGGAAGATCAATGTGCCTCATTTTCTATGGCATGAGATTCGCCTCGCTTATTTCCAGCACAAGCGGGCCTTTCCTCATGCTCCCTTTCTTCAGGCATTTATCGAAAGTCTGGCTCCGTTTTTTATTGTCCGCACCCATTTGCATGAGCGATGGGTCATTCCCGCACACATGGCCGATGACTATGTTCCCAAGGATTCTTCCTCTTCTGCTCATCCGCGCTGAACTGTTGCTAGCACTCCTCGTCCTGCTCCCTCCGGATCTGCACCCTTTGGTCGCATTGCTCACTTTCTTGGGAAGGCCCACTCTGCCTTGATGAAGGCTATTACTTTTAACTGCTCCCAAAATCACAATGTTGTCACGCGCCTTATCACCTCCAAAAATGCTCTGAAGGCTCGTCTGAGAGACTCCGGAGTGTTCGATGTGAGTGATGATGACCGTTTTCCTGATGAGCCCCCTTCTGACTTTGGCTTTCCTTCGGGTCCTGAGTGGTCTGACTTCTTTGACGAAGCCGGTGGTAGTGGTGCTCATGATGATGATGATGATGAGGCGGGGTTTCTAATGATGATGATGATGTTCTGGTTGCTCCTCTTGGCCCCCTTTTTGGGTACTTGCCGCCAAGGGGGAGTAGTAGTATCCATTGAGTACTGTAATATGTGATATTAACTTGTATTGCACTATGATATGTATCATACCATGAACCTTGTTACAATCATTGTTACTTTAGGTTCTATGATGTGAGTGATGAATCTATTTGAATGTTATCATGTGCAACTTGTGATTTGAATGTGTTGGTATCACCCTCAGGGGGAGCTCCTCTCATGCTTATTGTTCTTTGTGCACATTGTTAAGGGGATCTCCGCAACAAATCCCTTCCATCCTCAAATTTTTATTTTAAGAAGTACATGTATGTTGTCATCAACTACCAAAAAGGGGGAGATTGGAAGTGCAATCATGCCCTTAATCTTATTTTGATGTTGATGAAAACATGCATGTATGGGACTAATCGTGTTTATAAAGTATATCTCAGGATTATGTCTCAAATGCCGTGTGTGGATCATGACTAGGGACAAATGCATATTACTCAAGATCGGAGATACAACACAATAGCGTTGGCTTTGTTTACGGTATGTTCTTGAGTATAGGGATCCCGCACTATTAAGAGGGGATCACTGGATCTAGTGAAAGACTTGCTCAAAACCCACCAACTCCAGCTTTTCACCGGACGTCCGGTACTCTAAGGACGTCCGGTACTCTACGGACGTGCGATCCCTCTCAGTTGTCTGGATGTTCGGCTCTCCACGGTCGACCGGTGTTTCTTTAACATAATGATATTCACGGATGTCCGTGCTTCTTCGGATGTTCGGTCGCTGGATGTCTGTTTTCCTCCGGAGGTCCGACACTTCATCTACAGAACACTTTTTACGGATTTCCGGTCTTCTATGGACGATCGGTCACCGGACGACCGAAACTTCTCGGACATCCATTGGCTGTGTGCTGGTTCATGGCTTGTGGTTCTCCAGCATCCGGACGACCGATGTCTGTTGGACGTCCGGACCTATCTGTGCCACCGGACGTCCGGTCCTGTACGGATGTCCGACATCTCCTATGCACTTAAGTTGCTCAAACGGTTACTTTCACTCCCACTATATATAGCCTTCTCCTCCCCACGGGATGGGATTGACCATTCACTTTGAGCTTGCCAAGAACACTTTTCATTCTCTCTCTCAATCCTCTACACCAAATCCTAGATCCCCAAGTGATTTGGGAACATTTGAGAGAAGTTCTAAAATCAAGTGATAGATCCACTCCTTCCCCTTCTTCTCACCAAAAGAATTCATGATTTGAGCAAGTCTTGAGCTTTTCCCATTGTTCTTGTTACTGTTGGAGGTTGGAGACTCCTAGGCGCTAGGAGTCTTTCGGAGAGGAATCAACATTTGTGATTACCCCCGGAAAAGTTTGTGAGGGTTTGGAGACCACCCCAAGGTCTACCACTAGTGGTTGAGAAATGCCTTCGTGGTGTTGTCTCAAAGGGAGAATAGGGTGAGCCTTCATGGCGTTGATGTGCCTTTGTGGTAACATCCACCTCTCTAACGGTGACGTAGCTTCCCTCCAAGGAAGTGAACATCGGCATACATCATCGTCTCCCGAAGTTGCGGTTATTCCTAACCCTAACTCTCTACTTGTGGTTACTTGTCTCTTAGCACCTACTTATATCATATTGTGCTTGCTTACTTACATACTTGTGTCACTTGTTTATCTTGATTAGCTCTTAGCTTCCCACTTGCAATTGTTAGGCTCACCTTCATATTCCGCATTATTGCCTAAAATTGCGAAGTAAGAATTAAAATTTGTAATTGTACCTATTCACCCCCCTCTAGGTCCATCTCGATCCTTTCAATATGTCTCATGAGTTTAATTTTGCTAAATTTCGTAGACAACCCCATGATAAAGAATTGCCTAGTAAAGATGAAATTATTGGTCTTGCTTCTATTGTCGTGTCTCCTAATGATCCTTTAGAACAATATTTGCTTGACCATGAAAATGATATGTTTATGAATGAAAGAAGGGAAATAGATGAAGTATTCTTTAAACAGGGACCTATTTTGAAACACAACTTGCCTGTTGAAATTCTAGGGGATCCTCCTCTACCCAATGGTGATCCCGTGTTTGAGCTTAAACCATTACCTGATACTCTTAAATATGCTTATCTTGATGAGAAAAAGATATATCATGTTATTATTAGCGCTAACCCTTCAGAGCATGAAGAAAAGAAATTATTGAAAACTCTGAAGAAGCATCGTGATGCTATTGGATATACTCTCGATGATCTTAAGGGCATTAGTCCCACTCTATGCCAGCACAAAATAAAATTGGAGAAAGACGCGAAACCGGTTGTTGATCACCAACGACGGTTAAATCCTAAGATGAAAGAAGTGGTAAGAAAAGAAATACTAAAGCTTCTGGAAGCAGGTATAATCTATCCCGTTGCTGATAGTCAGTGGGTAAGTCCTGTCCATTGTGTCCCTAAGAAGGGAGGTATCATTGTTGTTCCTAATGATAAAGATGAATTGATCCCGCAAAGAATTGTTACATGTTATAGAATGGTAATTGATTTCCGCAAATTAAATAAAGCTACTAAAAAGGATCATTACCCTTTACCTTTTATTGATCAAATGCTAGAAAGATTATCCAAACATACACATTTTTGCTTTCTAGATGGTTATTCTAGTTTTTCTCAAATACCTATGTCAAAATAAGATCAAGAAAAGACAACTTTAACTTGCCCTTTCGGTACCTTTTCTTATAGACGTATGCCTTTTGGTTTATGCAATGCACCTACTACCTTTCAAAGATGTATGACTGCTATATTCTCTGACTTTTGTGAAAAGATTGTTGAGGTTTTCATGGATGATTTCTCTGTATATGGAACTTCTTTTGATGATTGCTTAAGCAACCTTGATCGAGTTTTGCAGATATGTGAAGAAACTAATCTTGTCTTGGATTGGGAGAAGTGCCACTTTATGGTTAATGAAGGTATTGTCTTGGGCCATAAAATTTCTGAAAGAGGTATTGAAGTTGATAAAGCTAAAGTTGATGCTATTGAAAAGATGTCGTGTCCTAAGGACATTAAAGGTATAAGAAGTTTCCTTGGTCATGCCGGTTTTTATAGGAGGTTCATTAAGGACTTTTCTAAAATTTCCAGGCCTCTGACCAATCTCTTACAAAAAGATGTTCCTTTTGTCTTTGATGATGATTGTGTAGAAGCATTTGAAATACTTAAGAAAGCTCTGATTTCTGCACCTATTGTTCAGCCTCTTGATTGGAATTTACCCTTTGAAATTATGTGTGATGCTAGTGATTATGATGTAGGTGTTGTTTTATAACAAAGGGTTGATAAGAAATTAAATGTTATCCAATATGCTAGTAAAACTCTAGACAGTGCCCAACGAAATTATGCTACTACTGAAAAGGAATTTTTAGCAGTTGTATTTGCTTGTGATAAGTTCAGACCTTATATTGTTGATTCTAAAGTAACTGTTCACACTGGTCATGCTGCTATTAAATATCTTATGGAAAAGAAAGATGCTAAACCTAGACTTATTAGATGGGTTCTCTTGGTAAAAGAATTTGATTTGCATATTATTGATAGAAAGGGAGCTGAGAACCCCGTTGCAGACAACTTGTATAGGTTAGAGAGTGTTCTTGATGACCCACTACCTATTGTTGATAGCTTTCCTGATGAACAACTAGTTGTCATAAATGCTTCTCGTACTGCTCCATGGTATGCTGATTATGCTAATTACATAGTTGCTAAATTTATACCGCCTAGTGTCACATACCATCAAAATAAAAAGTTCTTCTATGATTTAAGACATTACTTCTGGGATGACCCACACCTTTATAAAGAAGGAGTAGATGGTGTTATTAGACGTTGTGTACCTGAGCATGAACAGGAACAGATCCTACGCAAGTGTCACTCTGAGGCTTATGGAGGACACCATGCTGGAGATAGAACTGCACATAAGGTATTGCAATCGGGTTTTTATTGGCCTACTCTCTTCAAGGATGCCCGTAAGTTTGTCTTGTCTTGTGATGAATGTCAAAGGATTGGTAATATTGGTAGACGTCAAGAAATGCCTATGAATTATTCACTTGTTATTGAACCATTTGATGTTTCGGGCTTTGATTATATGGGACCGTTTCCTTCCTCTAATGGGTATACACATATTTTAGTTGCTGTTGATTACGTTACTAAGTGGGTAGAAGCTATTCCAACTAGTAGTGCTGATCATAACACCTCTATTAAGATGCTTAAAGAAGTTATTTTTTCGAGGTTTGGAGTCCCTATATATTTAATGACTGATGGTGGTGCACATTTTATTTATGGTGCTTTTCGTAAAATGCTTGCTAAGTATGATGTTAATCATAGAATTGCATCTCCATATCATCCACAGTCTAGTGGTCAAGTAGAATTGAGTAATAGAGAGCTTAAATTAATTCTACAAAAGACTGTTAACAGATCTAGAAAGAATTGGTCCAAGAAACTTGATGATGCATTATGGGTTATAGAACTGCATATAAAAATCCTATGGGTATGTCTCCATATAAAATGGTTTATGGAAAAGCCTGTCACTTACCTCTCGAACTAGAACATAAGGCATATTGGGCCATTAAAGAGCTCAACTATGACTTCAAACTTGCCAGTGAGAAGAGGCTTTTTGACATTAGCTCCCTTGATGAATGGAGAACCCATGCCTATGAGAATGCCAAACTGTTTAAAGAAAAGGTTAAAAGATGGCATGACAAAAGGATACGAAAATGAGAGATTAATGTAGGTGATTATGTATTGTTATACAACTCTCGTTTAAGATTTTTTGCAGGAAAACTCCTCTCTAAATGGGAAGGTCCTTACGTCATCGAGGAGGTCCATCGTTCCGGTGCCATAAAAATCAACAACTACGAAGGCACAAATCGGAGGGTGGTGAACGGTCAAAGAACCAAACATTATATCTCAGGTAATCCCGTAAATGTTGAAACTAATGTTATTGAAACCATAACCCCGGAGGAATATATAAGGGACACTTTCCAGAACGTTTCAGACTCTGAAAAGGAAGAGGTATGTGGTACGGTAAGTAAACCAGCTCCAAAACAGTTCTAATAACAATTTTTCTCCATTTTGGAATATTTAAGAAAAGAGGAAAATAAGAAGAAGTCTGGAAAGGACACGAGGCATCCACGAGGGTGGAGGGCGCGCCCTACCCCCCTGGGCGCGCCCCCTGCCTCGTGGGCACCTCGTGTGCTCCCCGGACTCCAATTTCTTGCACGATACTTCTTTTGGTCAGTAAAAATTCATGAAATAATCTCCCAAAGGTTTTGACCACCGTACCATGCAAAGATCCTCTGTTTTTGTTTCGAGCTGTTCTGCTGCAGATTTAAGATTAAGATGTCCTTTCAAGACTCCAACGGAGAGAGCTATGTCGCACATCTCATTGCTGACCCAAAGACCTACGGGGACCTATCTCCTTGTGGTCGAACTACGGATGATGAGGAGGATGCTCACTTGAGGATGATCAATGACTCAAGTTCGGAGGAGGAGGATGTCCCTCTACCTCAACCTGGGGATATGCACGTGAAGTTCAAGAGGTCTAGTCTCCCCAAGAGGGCTAAACTGTCTAACAACCGATCTATTCCTTCTCGTTTTCGGCAGAAAAGCAAAGGAGATTTATGTGACAAGATTTTGAAGCTGGATTTGGAGGTCGGTGATTTAAAGGAGGAGATCGCTCTTCTCAATTACAACATGAAAAAGCTGAAGGCACAATTGTCATCATCCTCACCATCTCCTCCACCCCCGAAGAAGGAGACATAAACATATGGGTATCGATGTCTACTACACAACCTTCTTATTGTAGACGTTATTGGGCCTCCAAGTGCAGAGGTTTGTAGGACAGTAGCAAATTTCCCTCAAATGGATGACCTAAGGTTTATCAATCCGTGGGAGGCGTAGGATGAAGATGGTCTCTCTCAAGCAACCCTGCAACCAAATAACAAAGAGTCTCTTGTGTCCCCAACACACCCAATACAATGGTAAATTGTATAGGTGAACTAGTTCGGCGAAGATATGGTGATACAAGTGCAATATGGATAGTAAATAATGGTTTTTGTAATCTGAAAATATAAAAACAGCAAGGTAACTAATGATAAAAGTGAGCACAAACGGTACTGCAATGCGTGGAAACAAGGCCTAGGGTTCATACTTTCACTAGTGCAAGTTCTCTCAACAATAATAACAATTGGATCATATAACTATTCCTCAACATGCAACAAAGAGTCACTCCAAAGTCACTAATAGCGGAGAACAAACGAATAGATTATGGTAGGGTACGAAACCACCTCAAAGTTATCTTTTCTGATCGATCTATTCAAGAGTCCGTAGTAAAATAACATGAAGCTATTCTTTCCGTTCGATCTATCATAGAGTTCGTACTAGAATAACACCTTAAGATACAAATCAACCAAAACCCTAATGTCACCTAGATACTTCAATATCACCTCAAGTATTCGTGGGTATGATTATATGATATGCATCACACAATCTCAGATTCATGTACTCAACCAACACAAAGAACTTCAAAGAGTGCCCCAAAGTTTCTACCGGAGAGTCAAGACGAAAATATGTGCCAACCCCTATGCATAAGTTCACGGAACTCGCAAGTTGATCACCAAAACATACATCAAGTTGATCACGTGATATCCCATTGTCACCACATATAAGCACATGCAAGACATACATTAAGTGTTCTCAAATCCTTAAAGACTCAATCCGATAAGATAACTTCAAAGGGAAAACTCAATCCATTACAAGAGAGTAGAGGGGGAGAAACATCATAAGATCCAACTTTAATAGCAAAGCTCGCGATACATCAAGATCGTACCACCTCAAGAACACGAGAGAGAGAGAGATCAAACACATAGCTATTGGTACATACCCTCAGCCCCGAGGGTGGACTACTCCCTCCTCATCATGGAGAGCGTCGAGATGATGAAGATGGCCACCGGAGAGGGATTCCACCCTCCGGCAGGGTGCCGGAATGGGTCTAGATTGGTTTTCGGTGGCTATAGAGGCTCGCGGCGGCGGAACTCCCAATCTATTCTGCTCCCCGATGTTTTTAGGGTATATGGACATATATAGGCGAAAGAAGTTGGTCAGGGGAGCCACGAGGGGCCCACGAGGGTGGGGGGGGCGCCTGTTGGGGAACGTAGTAATTTCAAAAAATTTCCTACGCACACGCAAGATCATGGTGATGCATAGCAATGAGAGGGGAGAGTGTTGTCTACGTACCCTCGTAGTCCGTTCGCGGAAGCGTTATATCAACGCGGTTGATGTAGTCATACGTCTTCACGTCCGACCGATCCAAGTACCGAATGCACGACACCTCCGAGTTCCGCACACGTTCGGCTCGGTGACGTCCTCGCCTTCTCAATCCAGCAAGAGGGGCGAAGTAGTAGATGAGTTCCGGCAGCACGACGGCATGGTGACGGTGTTGGTGAAGAACAATCTCCGCAGGGCTTTGCCTAAGCACTACGAAAACTTTGACGGAGGATAAACTAGATGGGACGGGGTTACCGGCACACGGCTTGGTGTTTCTTGATGTGTCTTTGGTGCTAGCCCTACCCCTCTATTTATATGTTGAGCCCTGGTGTCGAAACTTGGAGTAAAAGCCTCATCAAAGTCGGTTTCACCCGAAAGGCAAGAGTCCTTCTCGGACTCCAGGGCTAAACGCCAGGGTTCCCAGCGTCTACCCCCTAAACGCCAGGGTTCCTGGCGTCTAGCCTCTGGTCTCTGCAAAACTTCCTTTTGCACTTTCCAAAAGCCTCGTGAGCTTTCCCCTTTGGCCCAGATAAAGTGTTCTCATGCCCAAACAAATCGGGAAACATCTGGAACCCCTTCCGGAGATCAAACACTAGTATCCCATATATCAAACTTTGTCTCCGGACCATTCCGGAGTTCCTCGTCATGTAGTACCCACTTGATACATGACTATTTTATCTGGAAGATTAGCTCCCACTTGATACAAGCGATTGTAGTACCCAGACAATCTGAGCACACGCTCACTGCTTGAGCTATTCTCCTCCATCTTTTAGCTATGTAACTTGTTGGAGACTTCATATCTCTCAACTCGGGTATTTGCTTGAAATATTAACTTCAACTCCTGGAACATCTCATATGTTCCATGACGTTCAAAACATCTTTGAAGTCCCGATTCTAAGCCGTTAAGCATGGTGCACTAAACTATCAAGTAGTCATCATATTGAGCTAGCCAAACGTTCAGAACATTTGCATCTGCTCCTGTAATAGGTCTGTCACCTAGCGGTGCATCAAGGACATAATACTTCTGTGCAGCAATGAGGATAATCCTCAGATCACGGATCCAATCCGCATCATTGCTACTAACATTTTTCAACATAATTTTTATCTAGGAACACAATAAACTAGCAGCAACATCGCGAGCTATTGATCTACAACATAGATATGCTAATACCACCAGGTACTAAGTTCATGATAAATTTAAGTTTAATTAATCATATTACTTAAGAACTCCCACTTAGAAAGACATCCCTCTAATCTTCTAAGTGATCACGTGATCCAAATCAACTAAACCATAACCGATTATCACGTGAAATGGAGTAGCTTTCAATGGTGAACATCAATATGTTGATCATATCTACTATATGATTCATGCTCGACCTTTCGGTCTCAGTGTTCCAAGGCCATATCTGCATATGCTAGGCTCGTGAAGTTTAACCTGAGTATTCTACGTGTGCAAAAACTGGCTTGCACCCGTTGTAGATGGACGTAGAGCTTATCACACCCGATCATCACGTGGTGTCTGGGCACGACGAACTTTGGCAACGGTGCATACTCAGGGAGAACACTTTTATCTTGAAATTTAGTGAGAGATCATCTTATAATGCTACCATCAATCAAAGCAAGATAAGATGCATAAAAGATAAACATCACATGCAACCAATATAAGTGATATGATATGGCCATCATCATCTTGTGCTTGTGATCTCCATCTCCGAAGCACCGTCGTGATCACCATCTTCACCGGTGCGACACATTGATCTCCATCGTAGCATCGTTGTTGTCTCGCCAATATTATGCTTCCACGACTATCGCTACCGCTTAGTGATAAAGTAAAGCATTACTACACAATTGCATTGCATACAATAAAGCGACAACCATATGGCTCCTGCCAGTTGCCGATAACTCGGTTACAAAATATGGTCATCTCATACAATAAAATTTAGCATCATGTCTTGACCATATCACATCACAACATGCCCTGCAAAAACAAGTTAGACGTCCTCTACTTTGTTGTTGCAAGTTTTACGTGGCCGCTACGGGCTTAGCAAGAACCGTTCTTACCTACGCATCAAAACCACAACGATAGTTTGTCAAGTTGGTGCTGTTTTAACCTTCACAAGGACCGGGCGTAGCCACACTCGATTCAACTAAAGTTGGAGAAACTGACACCCGCCAGCCACCTGTGTGCAAAGCACGTCGGTAGAACCAGTCTCGCGTAAGCGTACGCGTAATGTCGGTCCGGGCCGCTTCATCCAACAATACCGCCGAACCAAAGTATGACATGCTGGTAAGCAGTATGACTTATATCACCCACAACTCACTTGTGTTCTACTCATGCACAACATCAACGCATAAAACCTAGGCTCTAATACCACTGTTGGGGAACGTAGTAATTTCAAAAAAATTCCTACGCACACGCAAGATCATGGTGATGCATAGCAACGAGAGGGGAGAGTGTTGTCTACATACCCTCATAGACCGTTCGCGGAAGCGTTATATCAACGCGGTTGATGTAGTCGTACGTCTTCACGTCCGACCGATCCAAGTACCGAAAGCACGGCACCTCCGAGTTCTGCACACGTTCGGCTCGGTGACGTCCTCGCCTTCTCGATCCAGCAAGAGGGGCGAAGTAGTAGATGAGTTCCGGCAGCACGACAGCGTGGTGACTGTGTTGGTGAAGAACAATCTCCGCAGGGCTTCGCCTAAGCACTATGAAAACTATGACGGAGGATAAACTAGAGGGGACGGGGTTGCCGGCACACGGCTTGGTGTTTCTTGATGTGTCTTTGGTGCTAGCCCTACCCCTCTATTTATATGTTGAGCCCTGGGGTCGAAACTTGGAGTAAAAGCCTCATCAAAGTCGGTTTCACCCGAAAGGCAAGAGTCCTTCTCGGACTCCAGGGCTAGACGCCAGGGTTCCCGGCGTCTACCCCCTAGACGCCAGGGTTCCTGGTGTCTAGCCTCTGGTCTCCGCAAAACTTCCTTTTGCACTTTCCAAAAGCCTCGTGGGCTTTCCCCTTTGGCCCAGATAAAGTGTTCTCGTGCCCAAACATTTCGGGAAACATCCGGAACCCCTTCCAGTGAATTCCGGAACCCTTCCGGAGATCAAACACTACTATCCCATATATCAAACTTTGTCTCCAGACCATTCCGGAGTTCCTCGTCATGTCCGTGATCTCATCCCGGACTCCGAGTAACATTCGGTCATCAACATACATAACTCATATAGTACTATATCGTCAACGGACATTAAGCGTGCGGACCCTACGGGTTCGAGAACTATGTAGACATGACCGAGACACCTCTCTGGTCAATAACCAATAGCGGGACTTGGATGCCCATATTGGCTCCTACATATTCTACGAAGATCTTTATCGGTCAGACCGCATAACAACATACATTGTTCCCTTTGTCATCAGTATGTTACTTGCCCGAGATTCGATCATCGGTATCTCAATACCTAGTTCAATCTCGTTACCGGCAAGTCTTTTTACTCGTTCCGTAATACATCATCCCACAACTAACTCCTTAGTTGCAATGCTTGCAAGGCTTATAGTGATGTGCATTACCGAGTGGGCCCAGAGATACCTCTCCGACAATCAGAGTGACAAATCCTAATCTCGAAATACGCCAACCCAACAAGTACCTTTGGAGACACCTGTAGAGCGCCTTTATAATCACCCAGTTACGTTGTGATGTTTGGTGGCACACAAAGTGTTCCTCCGGTAAACGGGAGTTGCATAATCTCATAGTCATAGGAATATGTATAAGTCATGAAGAAAGCAATAGCAACAAACTAAACGATCAAGTGCTAAGCTAATGGAATGGGTCAATTCAATCACATCATTCTCCTAATGATGTGACCCCGTTAATCAAATGACAACTCATGTCTATGGTTAGGAAACATAACCATCTTTGATCAACGAGGTAGTCAAGTAGAGGCATACTAGTGACACTCTGTTTGTCTATGTATTCACACATGTATTATGTTTCCGGTTAATACAATTCTAGCATGAATAATAAACATTTATCATGAAATAAGGAAATAAATAATAACTTTATTATTGCCTCTAGGGCATATTTCCTTCAGCGCCTCCCTGCCTCGTGGCTTCCTCGAAGCTTCCCTGACGTCTACTCCAAGTTTCCTGGATTGCTTCCATTCCAAAAATAACTCTCCCGAAGGTTTCATTCCGTTTGGACTCCGTTTGATATTCATTTTCTTCAAAACACTGAAATAGGCAAGAAAACAACAATTTGGGCTGGGCCTCCGGTTAATAGGTTAGTCCCAAAAATAATACAAAAGTGTTTAGTAAATCCCATAAACATCCAAAACATATAATATTATAACATGAATACTTCATAAATTATAGATACGTTGGAGACGTATCAGCATCCCCAAGCTTAATTCCTGCTCGTCCTTGATAACCCACAAGTATAGGGGATCGCAAGTGTTTTCGAGGGTAGAGTATTCAACCCAAATTTATTGATTCGACACAAGGGGAGCCAAAGAATATTCTCAAGTATTAGCAGCTGAGTTGTCAATTCAACCACACCTGGATAACTTAATATCTGCAGCAAGGTATTTAGTAGCAAAGTAATATGATAGTAAGTAATTTTTTGGTGTTTTATAGTGATTGTAACAATAGCAAAAAAAGTAAATAAGCAAAGAACAATATATGGAAAGCTCGTAGTCATTGGATCGGTGATGGAGAATTATGCCGGATGTGGTTCATCATGTAACAGTCATAACAGAGGGTGACACAGAACTAGCTCCAATTCATCAATGTAATGTAGGCATGTATGCCGAATATAGTCATACGTGCTTATGGAAAAGAACTTGCATGACATTTTTTGTCCTACCCTCCCGTGGCAACGGGGTCCTATTGGAAACTAAGGGATATTAAGGCCTCCTTTTAATAGAGTACTGGACCAAAGCATTAACACATAGTGAATACATGAACTCCTCAAACTACGGTCATCACCGGGAGTGGTCCTGATTATTGTCACTTCGGGGTTGCCGGATCATAACACATAGTAGGTGACTATAGACTTGAAAGATAGGATCAAGAACTCACATATATTCATGAAAACATAATAGGTTCAGATCTGAAATCATGTCACTCGGGCCCTAGTGACAAGCATTAAGCATAGCAAAGTCATAGCAACATCAATCTCAGAACATAGTGGATACTAGGGATCAAACCCTAACAAAACTAACTTGATTACATGATAAATCTCATCCAACCCATCACCGTCCAGCAAGCCTACGATGGAATTACTCACGCACGGCAGTGAGCATCATGAAATTGGTGATGGAGGATGGTTGATGATGACGACGGCGACGGATTCCCCACTCCGGAGCCCCTAACAGACTCCAGATTAGCCCTCCCGAGAGAGTTTAGGGCTTGGCGGCAGCTCCGTATCGTAAAACGCAATTGTCGGTGTCAAAACCGGCGGATCTCGGGTAGGGGGCCCCGAACTGTGCGTCTAAGGCAGATGGTAATAGGAGGCAGGGGACACGATGTTTTACCCAGGTTCGGGCCCTCTTGATGGAGGTAAAACCCTACGTCCTGCTTGATTATTCTTGATAATATGAGTAGTACAAGAGTTGATCTACCACGAGATCAGAGAGGCTAAACCCAAGAAACTAGCCTATGGTCTAATTGTATGTTGTCCTACAGACTAAAACCCTCCGGTTTATATAGACACCAGAGGGGGCTAGGGTTACCACTACAAAAAAATACACTTCCGTGATGATACGTGTTTGTCACAGTAGGTCACTTTTTTTGTCATGCATGTACATCCATGCCAAATTTATGACAAAATCAAGATAGTCATACCTGTGCTGTTGTAGAAGTGTTCCATGACATTACCAAAATTATCATCACGGAAGTGTCCACTTCCATGACGATAAATCACGCGTCACAGAAGTGCTTTCGTCAAGGGCGACCGACACGTGGCATCCACCATAACGGAAAGCCATTAAGCTATCGGGTCGGGTTTTGGATCCGGTAACCCGTTAACAGCCCCGACCAATTGGGATTTTCCACATGTAAAATCATCATTGGCTGGAGGAAACACGTGTCGGCTCATCATTGGGACAGATGTCAACCACTCATTGGACGGAAAGGCGCCTATGATACGTCGACATGTGGCACGGCCCAACAGAGGCCCATTCCTGTGAAAAGGCCGGCCCATTTGACTTGGTTAAAAGCTGTTGGGCCAGCCCATGGAAAGCCTGTTAACGACCTATTCAAATATAGCCCATTTATAGCCCGCTAACCCAAGGCCCATTACACCCTATCCGAATTAGGCCCAGTAGCGTCATCTGGGCCATCCAATATGATTCCAGTCCGTTTTCACTTCTGGCCCATGTATGACCCATAATGTCTTTCGGCCCATATGAGGCCCTATGTAACTCTTGGCCTACTAACGACCCGTGGTGAAACTGGCCCGTAATGAACAGTGTATCACTTTACACCCATTAACGGCCCGTGGTGAAACTGGCCTGTAATGAACAGTGTATCACTTTATACCCATTAACGGCCCGTTATTCCGTTGGGCCTTTTCCAGCCCATGTTATCTTTCGGCCTTCTCAGAGCCCATTTATTCTTGGGCTCATTTCCAGCATTCGTTTACTTACGGCCCGTTACTGTCATTTTCTGCATGTGGGCCAAATTCAGCCCGTGGTTATAGTCAGCCCGTTTGTGGTCCGTTAATACGTTGGGCCAATTTCATAGCGTCATCAAATACGGCCTATTAACGATGGCCCGTTATGGTCGGCCCATGAACGGATGATTCCAACTCTAGCCCGTTTATGGCCATAATGCGGTCTGTTTGGCCCATGTTTGGCCAATCGATTATACGGCCCGTATAACGCCCATTGATAATACGGCCCACAGAAGGCCCATTGTTTCTACGGCCCGTAGAAGGCACATTGTTTCTACGGCCCGTAGAAGGCCCACTATTTCTATGGCCAGTAGGAGGCCCAGTGTCACTACACTAAATATTAGCCCATGGTTATTGTGGCCTAGTTTTAAAAAATAGGTTATTGCAGCCACTAGCTAACTGCGAAAAAAGAACTGCAATGACTACAAGCAAACAAATAAACAAGACAACAAGGAAATGAATAAGCAAGCAACTAATGCTAGGCTATCACGGCTATTACACATATTACATCCACTGGGCATCAAAGTTCGCCACTAGTGCAAATATAGGGAACATAGCAGCATATCATATACACTGGTTGTCAAAGTTGGCGACCAGTGCAAATAAACGCTGCAGCAAAACAAATCCAGAACTAAAACCACTTCAGAAGATCTCAAGAAACAATATCCTAGGTACCCATAATGCTGGCAAGATGCTTAGCAAGCTTATTAACTTTCTCTTGTTTGGCGCTTAAATCCTCCAGCGCTTGCTGTTGCACCAGAAAATATGCATCTGAATTCTGCAGGGACTTCCTCAGTCCTTCAGCTTCCTGTCGCAGCACATCTGATCGATGTCTTTCAACTTGAAGTTGAGACTCAAGAAGACGAACTGATTCAGGCAGCGAGTTCGAAGAGCTTGTGCCAGCAGTAGTGGCTAGTAACTCGAACACTACATCAAGACAGGACTTTTGGGTTCCCTCACTGTCATCAAGATAGTTTTTATCAGCTTTCTTGGAGACCAACAGGGATGTCTCACTATCTTGAACCTTATCTACATTACTTCCTTTACCATTGGATAATGCGGTACTGTTCTCCAATATTTTGTCCGCATTCTAAAAGAGAAACAAGCAGACACATCACATGTTTACCATGTTGTATATGAAACTCATTTTGGTAAATGAGTTCAGTAGTAAAGTGGACAGGATAACAACATGAAACAAACATATATCTATGTACCATGGTCACTTTATGGTCTATACCATTGTAGTTTTTGTTGCCAAATCAAGATAGAGACACAGTTCAAATAATATTTGTTCAAGACAAAGCAGAATAGACAGAATATAAGTGTGGGTAACTATAGAGCAATAACAACACTTGTAATGTGCATGCCATGAGAACATAACTGTTTATTCAATTGAAACTGAAATCAACATAGAGCAGGTTACAACAGCAAACCAGTTAAAGAAACAGGTTTAAAACATACCTGTTGCGCCATTGGAGTTTCAATTCCATCCTTCAAATTTGAAAATAGTTGGTATGAGTAAATACAGTCATGCAAGAGCAAAGGAGTATGAACCATAGCTACAGAACCTGACCTGAGAACAAATCTTCTTCTCCTTTAAGCGTTGAGTTGGGATTCGGAGTGGTGGTCCTCGTGCTTTGCGCACTGCAGTTCCCTTACTAACTGCTCGTGTTTGGGTGCTCTGTGGTGGAGACGGTGCTGTGTCAACTGGAACTGGGTTACTATCTGCCGGGGTTGGGGTTAGAAGGGGTGTAGCTAGTTCTCTGTCCAACTAGGTTGGGGTACAATCTGTGAGAGTCTGGGTTATGTGTGGTGGATCTGGTCCTTGGGCAAGTACAACCGTGGTTCTATCTACATCAACTGGTAGCACTATCTTTTCTGAAGACTGTGTTGTTACTCCCTTAGATACTGCCATCACGCTCTCCAATTCAAATGGCTGAGAAACAAGAAAAGTAATTGAAAGTATAGACATTGTATGATAGACAGGGGCAATGGATAGTGGGGAATAAAAGAGGGCATGAAATAATTCATATTTATGTTGTGTAACCAAACATGATAACATGACACAATTTCACATATATGATGGCTAACTAAACAGGATAGCATGACACAATTTCACATTATGATGGCTAACTAAAAAAGATGGAAAGACATAGTTCAAAATATGAGACTATGTAAACAGGATGACATGACATAACTATATAATGTGTTTATTAAATAGGTTGGCATGCCATAATTCACATACATTCATGGATAGAATGCCATAATTCAAAATATGATGACTGTAAACACTAAATAGGATGAGATGATATAACTATATGATGTCTTTATTAAATGGGTTGCCATGCCATAATTCAGATAGATGATGTGTATGTACTATGTAAACATGATGACATGATATAATTCAAATATATGATTTATATAATAAGCAAGTAAGCAGATGGCAATCCATATATGATGTAAAAACTAAGCAATGCAAGACAACATGCATGACATGGGTAATATAACCCCGCCAAGTTTGAGCATAGACCTCAGGGGGAAAATAGGACTGGTCATCAGTCTCTGAATCCTCCTCTGAGGAGCTCTCTGTAACCAGCAAGATGTCTGCTCCAGTAGGTAGCATTGTCTGCTCTGAATACCTTCTTTTCACTCCAGATACTTCCATCACCGCTTCAAATGGCTGATGCACAGGAAGAGTAGTTGAATATACAAACGTTGTCGCCAAATGGAACACGTAATACAAAAAAATGATAGCATGATATAATTCACATACATGATGATTGGCTAAACAGCATGGCATTGCATAATTCACATATATAATGCCTTTGCAACAAGATAGCATTGTATAATTCACATATA
>NC_041388.1:592967892-592989138 GCF_002162155.2 Triticum dicoccoides | reverse complement strand
GTAGGACTGGTCATCTGTCTCTGAATCCTCCTCCGAGGAGCTATCTGTAACCAGCGAGATATGCGCTTCGTCAGATAGCATAGTCTGCTCTGAAGACCTTGTTTTCACTCCAGAATTTGCCATCACCGTGTCAAATGGCTAATGCACACGAAGAGCAGTTGAATGTAATAACATTGTTGACAAATGTAATATGTAACGGAAAAAAGGATGACCTGATATAATTTACATATAAGATGACTGGCTAAGCAGGATGGCATTGCAAAATTCACATATATGATGCCTGGCTAAACAAGATGGCGTTGCATAATTCACATAAACGATGAATAAACTAAACAGATGGCATTCACACAAAGGATGTCTAAAGTATAAAGTAAGCAGATGACATATTTGATGTATAAAGTAAGCAATGCAAGACACCATATGCATGATATAACCAACATCAGCATGCGAAGTTAGAGAGAAGACCTTAGGGGGTAAATAGGAGTTGTCTTCTCCTTCTGAATCCCCCTCAGAACAGATATCTTCCTCTTGATTACAATCCGAAATGCGTGGAGGGGGGGCTACCTTTGCGCCTACCATGGAGCGACGTCTGCATGAAATTTTATTGCCACACAAGGCTCGTTTCTTTTGCTCTACATGTTCATTTCCATTGTTTACAATAACTGTTATGCATAGGAATAAAACATAGTGAGATTATGTAAGGAGTGCATGCAGAAATCCAGAGTGATGGTAGCAACCTATGGATAGACCCAAAACCAATAATAGTAGGCAGATAATGGCTTCAGTTAAAAAATACAGATAATGGCTTCTTTACTGTTTGTTTCCCACCCAACATGAAACTCATAGTAGACACCGGAGATTAACCAAATAGTAGATAGATACTATTGATAGCGGCCCCGATATGTACCCCACAACCATTTAAAAACTCAAGTTTGACCATTAGTTTGGAGCTGACTCAGAGTCTAATCGGTGAACATGACAATAAAGTAGCATGTAATATTAAGCGATGCATAACGTAAGCAGACACGAAAGAGTGCGACCTCTCTTGCGGACCCATGTAGTCCTCGAGGTCATCTGCTCGGTTGGTGATGGTAGTGCAGTTTTCATGGCTGCCAGCGGCGGGGAAGAAGATCTGAGGCGGCGAAAGACAGTCTAGAGGCCGGATCCCTGTTGTGCTGGACCCTTCTATCGTTGGAGCAGCTGAGCTGGGGTGGACGACGGCGCAGCAGGAGCGGGACAAACCACGCAAGGTTTTCTTTGACAACTATTTGTAAGAGAAGTAATTATGTAAGGGCTCTTTTGAATTGGAGGATTCCAACAATGCAGGGATAGGAAATAGACATGAATAGGATAGGAATGCACGTGCAAAATAGAGAATTTAAAAACATAGGATTTCTGCCAATCTGGGTGTTTGATTCACAACAATTGGAAGATCACATGATGCAAAGAAGCATGGTGAGATTAAGTCAAACCACAAGAAAATGTATGGTTATAATGCTATTATGCTACTATCTCTTAGTCTTGTGCTTCATGAATTGGAATTTGAAAAGGAGGACAAGTGAAAATTAAAATTCCTACGTTTTTTCTTTCAAGGAGACACTAAAGGAACAAATCCGTGTGCTCAGTGGATAATATATATAACATGTAGAGTAAAAAAGAGATGCAACAAGTGTACAACCTCTTTGGCGAAGCCATATCAATCTTAGCATGATTGGGTTGGCCGGTGAGGATGCTCTGGCTGACTTGGCTGTCGGAGGAGGGGAAGAAGATCTTAGGCGTCTGGAGATGGAGCCCGAGGTACTGCTCTGTTGTGATGGAGGGTTTCATCGTTGGAGCAACTCCGGTGAGTTGTCAACGCCGAGGCTGAAGCAGGACAAGAGAGACAACGAACAACGTTAACCTGAGTGGAATTCTAATAGCATCTCCAATACATGATGTAAAATACATAACCACAAAGTGCTAGATGTAAAATACATCAGTCGCTGATCTCTGAACTTAACTGTTGAAACTGAATTTAACAGTCGAAACTGAACTTAACTGTCGAAACTGAACTTAACTATTGAAACTAAATTTTGCTGTCGAAACTGAACGCACTAGCAAGGTGAGGCTACACGTCGGTCGACTGACTTTTTCATCTCTGGTCAGTCAATTTTGCAGCCATTGGATACAAAATCAAGGGCCTGCGGTTCATCTTCAACGTTCACCCCCCTGAGCCGGCCAAACAGCAGCCCCCCGCCGCCCGCGGTGTGCCGCCCTGCCCGCCCCGAAAACACTCCCCATCGCCGGTCCGCCGCCGCCCTGGCCATCCCTCTAGGCCCCCCGTGCCGAGCTTTTTCTCCGGGGATCCCCACGCCACCGCCCCGCCAACACCTCGCCACCGTCGGTGAGCACCGCCCCCATCCTGAACCCTAAGATAGATAGTGGGGTACCTCTTCGGCGAGCCCCCTCCCCGCCGCGGTTGGTTCTTCCTTCACCCCGGCGGCATCGGAGTGAAGTGTAGCTAAATCGGAGCAGCATCGCAAGCAAGAGCAAGAGCGAGAGCAGCAGCAAGAGCAAGAGCAATAGCAAGAGCAGACCAGGCAGGGGACCGAGAGCAAGAGCAAAGCAGCAGCATGAGCGAGAGCTAAAGCAGCAGCAGATCCTACTGATGTGGACGTCACCGCCGAGGGAGCGACGTTGTGGAGGAAGTGGCCGGAGACGCCGCCATGGATGGAGTCGCGTCGTGTCAGCTAGATCTTCATAATCTAAACCATGTCTCATATGTATAATGGAGGTGGCGCGAAAGACAGTCTGGAGGCCGGGTCCGTGCTGTGCTGGACCCTTCTGTCGTTGGAGCAGCTGAGCTGGGGTGGATGACGGTGCAACAGGAGTGGGACAAACCACGCAAGGTTTTCTTTGACAACTATCTGTAAGAGAAGTAATTCTGTAAGGGCTCGTTTGAATTGGAGGATTCCAACAATGCAGGGATAGGAAATAGACAGGAATAGGATAGGAATGCACGTGCAAAATAGAGAATTTAAAAACACAGGATTTCTGCCAATCTGGGTGTTTGATTCACAACAATTGGAAGATCACAGGATGCAAAGAAGCATGGCGAGATTAAGTCAAATTACAAGAAAATGTACGGTTATAATGCTATTATGCTACTATCTCTTAGTCTTGTGCTTCATGAATAGGAATTTGAAAAGGAGGACAGGTGAAAATTAAAATTCCTACGTTTTTTCTTTCAAGGAGACACTAAAGGAACAAATCCGTGTGCTCAGTGGACAATATATATAACATGTATAGTAAAAAAGAGATGCAACAAGTGTACAACCTGTTTGGCGAAGCCATGTCGATCTCAGCGTGATTGGGTTGGCCGGTGAGGATGCTCCGGCTGACTTGGCTGTCGGAGGAGGGGAAGAAGATCTTAGGCATTTGGAGATGGAGCCCGAGGTACTGCTCCGCTGTGATGGAGGGTTTCATTGTTGGAGCAGCAACGGTGAGTTGTACGATGCCGAGGCTGAAGCAGGACAAGAGAGACAACGAACAATGTTAACCTGAGTGGAATTCTAATAGCATCTCCAATACATGACGTAAAATACATAAACACAAAGTGCTAGATGTAAAATACATCAGCCACTCATCTCTGAACTTAACTGTCGAAACTGAATTTAACTGTCGACACTGAACTTAACTGTCGAAACTGAACTTAACTGTCGAAACTGAATTTTGCTCTCGAAACTAAATTTTGCTATCGAAACTGAACGCACTAGCAAGGTGAGGCTACACGTCGGTCGACTGACTTTTTCATCTCTGGTCAGTCGATTTTGCAGCCGTTGGACATGAAATCAAGGGCCCGCGGTTCATCTTCAACCTCCACCCCCTGAGCCGGCCAAACAGCAGCCCCCCGCCGCCTGCGGTGTGCCGCCCCGCCCGCCCCGAAAACACTCCCCACGGCCGGTCCGTCGCCGCCCCGGCAATCCCTCTAGGCCCACCCCCGTGCCGAGCTTTTTCTCCGGCGATCCCTACGCCACCGCCCCGCCAACGCCCCGCCACCGCCCCACCAACGCCCCGCCACCGCCGGTCACCACCGCCCCCATCCTGAACCCTAAGATAGATAGTGGGGTACCTCTCCGGCGAGCCCCCTCCCCGCTGCGGCAGGTTCTTCCTTCACCCCGGCGGCATCGGAGTGAAGTGTAGCTAAATCGGAGCAGCATCGCAAGCAAGAGCAAGAGCGAGAGCAGCAGCGCGAGCAAGAGCAGTATCAAGAGCAGACCAGGAAGGGGACCGAGAGCAAGAGCATAACAGCAGCGCGAGCGAGAGCTAAAGCAGCAGCAGGTCCTATTGATGTGGATGTCGCCGCCGAGGGAGCGACGCCATGGAGGAAGTGGACGGCGACGCCACCGTGGATGGAGCCGCGCCGTGTCGGCTCGGGACCGAGCACCGGCAGCACCGTGAGATCGAATCAAGAAGAAAATGCGGCGATTAGTGTACAACCTCTTTGGTGGCGCCGATTAGGCCGCAGCTTCATCCGAGGAAACGGTAATGATGATGCTCTTCCGGTGGTGCAGGTGAAGATGGCGGTGTGGGAATGGAGGTGGCGCGAAAGACGAGGGGAATGTCGGGGCAACTCCTTGGAGGTGGAGGACGGGGTGGCTGAATCGGCGGGACGATGAGATCGACGACGGATCCTCATCCGGTATGGTGGATGAGGGACGTCGAGGTGTTGCTATGGACGACATCATCGGGGAATAGGCTCCGGCTGGGTGGCGGACGGAGCAGGGTGTGGGGTTTCATCGCGGTTTTCGCGGCCTCGGTGTACGAATGGGTGGGCGGATGGGGTGGCAGTGGGGAACCATGGCTTAGAGACGTGCTTGTCCGAAATCTGGGGTAAGTTACGAAAGTACCCCCACCGATTTGAGGCGGTTCTTTCGGTTCAGGGGTACCACGGGCATTTTGCGTGTCGGGATTTCACAGGAGGTGGGAGTTTTTGCGCACATTGTAATTTCGGAATAGCAAGGCGCGAGTTGAGATGGAGGGAGTTGTCGCAGCACAACAAGACAAAGATATATCTTAAATATTTCGGGCTAACAAGGCACGGGTTGAAATTTCCGGACAAGCCTAACATGTACTGTACCAAATCAATGCACCCTACAAATGTCATTCAAAACTTTGAATTCATGTTATGTTCAATTAAAATATTTCGCTACGTGTATAATGCGTGCAACTTACTACTCAAATGAACGTTTTAGTGCATTCCAAACGTATATACTACCGCTTCAATATGAACTAAATTTGAATTCATTTCTCTATTTGAATAAGATCTATAGTAATGATTGTTGTGAAGTCAAAGCATTTGAATTCGTTTCTCTGTTTTAATAAGATCTACAATCATCATTATTGTCAAGTTAAACCATAGTTTGTGTATTATCTTCACAGCACACCACATGATTAGTCTCGAGTTACATATGAACTATGTGTACTATATGAACTTGAACTAGATTTTTTTAATCCACTTTCTTTTGATTTCAAATCACATTACATTTCTAGCTCTAGCTAGATCTTCATAATCTAAACCATGTCTCATATGTATAATGTGTTTATCACATTATGTATGGTGCCCCGCCCCCTACGCCTACAAGTATTTAGATGTGAGTTGCAAACACCACACATTACCACAAATTCAAATAAAATGTGAGAATGTTCGATATATAGTATTGTTTAGATTGTTCGATATTTAATTGTAAGCTGCAAACGCCACACATTATCATAAATTCAAATAAAATGTGAGATTGTTTGATGTATAGTATGGTTTAGATTGTTCGGCATTTAGCTGTGAGTTGCAAACACCATGCATTATCACATTATGGTATAACATGTGCACAACACGTGTATCACCGCTATATTCATGCATGCAATGTTTAAAACACTATGATCTCCTATTCAAATATATGAATCCGCTTTCATATCAAACTATGATCTTTGTTAGTCTCTTACACCCACACAATCCTCTAACCTTTGTAGCTACCACTAACTTTCTCTCGTGCATGCACACGCCCTCCTCGTCCTCCCCCTCCCTCGGCATTCTATCCACCGGGCACATTCATTTTTTTCTTTAGGTCGTTCTCCCAGAGTCTCCACAACTCCTTTCCGACACACACCGATCGATAAACCTCTCTAGCGATGCCTGCCTACAACATACAAACACACCTTCAATCTCCTCGTTTATGTGTCCTTGCCTCGTGTCTCTCATACGGTCAGACACACGTGTAAACTCTCACCCCTAATTTCATCGCTCTCACAACCGCACACTCCTCCCCCTATCTAGCTAGTAGTTGGGCCTCTTGCACCACCTCCTAGCTCCATTCTCTCTGTCTATCCGTCTCGCTGGGCCTTATTTGCCTCTAAAAAATGGACGTACACCGACCGATCTCTCGCTATACATATAGCTAGCTAGGTCCTTATAACTCGTTTTTACCCACACGTCAGTCGATCTACCTCATTAGTTGTGTATCTCCCTTCCTCCGACAAACAACAATTGATCTACCGATCTAGTTAGGTTTGCTTACCAAACACATGGTTCCCCTTCATCATCCATGGATGCGTCCCGACAAATCTATCACACACAGACACACACAGAAACACATCCCCACTCTTATTGATAACATTGCAGTTCCACCCTCAGTCTGTCTAGTAGGCCTCTCCCACCATCTTCGAGAAGCAACTCCATCACCCATCCAGCACTCTACCCCTCTCCCTCCCTCTCCCTCCCTCTCTCTCTCTCCTCTCTCTCCCATTATATTTCCCGTCCTTCAGTTATGTATGGATGTCGACCGATCTCCCCCAAGACATAGCTGGGTCTCTCCTTCTCAACACATATACGAGTCGTTCTACCTCTATAGTTAGGCCTCTGCCTACCCCTCCCACCACCCCCTCCCCCCCCCACACACACTGATACATCGAGCGCTCTAGTCATGTCTCCCTGCCACACACAAACTTGACGTGTGCCCTCTAACGTTCCGATAGGCCAGTCGCCCTATATCTTTGACTTGTACACACACACACACAATTTTGATGGCTCTCTTCATCGATCTCGCACCCACCCACTTCATCCTCTCTTCGACTCTATCGATAGCTATGGCCCCTCCCTCTCTTCTCGTGGATTGCCCAACCCTCTATGTATGATATGGATAGGCCTCCATTTCACACACATTGCATGCAAAATTTTGTTTGAGATGTCATCGACACATATTCCCACAAATAATTCACGAAATCAACCCCCACCCCACCCCCACCCCAAAACAAAAAATACTCACGAACGTGGTTTGTATCCTCACACACATCCACATAGGTGGGGTACGTGCACGAAGAGAAGAGGTGCATGCACGACGCACGTACTCCCGTCTCTTTCCCAACCACACCCGCGTGGGTACACGGTGGAGCTCATTTCTGTATGAAAAAGGCAGCCCACATGGTAATTTGGCACGTGTCCACTTGGTGGAGGGAGGATCGTCTACCACGGGTGAACAAACAAATTGCGACTTGATGTGTTATGTTAAAAAAAGAGGCAAACCATGTGGGGCCTACCTTAGAGGCAAGGCTTTATACACTGGAGTACTTTTGATGTGTCCCGTCAACTCGCAGAACGAGGAGAAGCTTGCTTAGTACACCGTCTCCCCCACTCACGGGCGCGGTGGCTCGCATGATGAGGTGAAGCTTGCTTACTACGCCTTACGCCCGCTCCCTCGCCCATGCGCGCGGTGGCTCGCAGGACGAGGAGAAAATTTACTACTCCCTCCGTTTACTCCTCGTCCCTACTACCTTGGTTATAGAGATTATATCATATTGTTTGGAATATATATGTCCTTTAGTAGATTTCAATATGAACTACTAGTACATACTCCAAACACTGATGTATATAGACGTATTTTAGAGTGTAGATTCACTCATTTTGCTCCGTATGTAGCACTCTCCCTCGCCCCTCGACCCTCGCCCACATGGTGGACGTGCATCAATTCATTCGGTCTCATATAGCCAGAACGATATATATTGCACTACCATTATTGCTCGACTTCCCAAAGAGGCGAAGAGACAATCGCAAGGTCAGTATTTTGGAGATGCCAAGCGCAAGGTTATAGGAGAACGAGTAGTAGGTGCCGTGTCATTTATAAATAAAGTTTTTTTTCTTTAGTGGCACATACGCAATATGATAAGTTCATATGGAGAGAAAAGGAGTACATAGTCAGGACGGGCCAGCCTACACGGTTGCTTGCTGGGCTTGCTCTCTTCACACTCTCTCGCACTAAATGACTGTGGCCACATCTCTAACATCCCGGCGGATCACGTCCACTTGGGGAAGGGGTGGATGCTTAGTGTAGATGCGGTGGCCGACGCCGACGGCGAAAACCCACTGTCGGCACGTCCCGATCAGGGGTCCCCGCCGTTCTCTCTCACAAAGCAGGTGAGGTTGCCTTCGTCCCTTGCTCACTGCCGCGACGTGGGCAGTTGCCGCCTCCCGCCGCCCTCCTCAAGGTTGAGCTACGTCCCTCAGGTACAACTCCCTTTATAGCCGGCTTGCACCACTGCTCCAGCTGCCCACATCACTCCCTGTGGATATTTCTCTACTTCTTTGCCCCGCACATACCTCTACTAGCTTCTATGTACTGTATTTGTGATGAGTTTATGTCTCATCAACTAGTCCCAGTAATCTTATTCTAATCATGCTTGTTCAATTTCTTTGCCACAGAGATGCTCATCTCGATTTTGGTGAAACTGCACAAAATGATCCGATGGTCAAAAGGTTGCTGTCGGTGTCAAAACCGGCGGATCTCGGGTAGGGGGTCCCGAACTGTGCGTCTAGGCCGGATGGTAACAGGAGGCAAGGGACACGAAGTTTTACCCAGGTTCGGGCCCTCTCGATGGAGGTAAAACCCTACGTGTTGCTTGATTAATATTGATGATATGGGTAGTACAAGAGTAGATCTACCACGAGATCAGAGAGGCTAAACCCTAGAAGCTAGCCTATGGTATGATTGTTGATGTGTATGTTGTCCTACGGACTAAAACCCTCCGGTTTATATAGACACCGGAGAGGGTTAGAGTTACATAGAGTCGGTTACAATGGTAGGAGATCTGAATATCCGTATCGCCAAGCTTGCCTTCCACGCCAAGGAAAGTCCCTCCGGACACGGGACGAAGTCTTCAATCTTGTATCTTCATAGTCCAGGAGTCCGGCTATCCAAACACCCCCTAATCTAGGACTCCCTCAGTAGCCCCTGAACCAGGCTTCAATGATGACGAGTCCGGCGCGCAAATTGTCTTCGGCATTGCAAGGCGGGTTCCTCCTCCAAGTACTTCGTAGCAGGTTTTGAACATAAAGATAGTGTCCGGCTCTGCAAAACAAGTTTTCCACATATTGCCCTAGAGAGAATAATATTTACACAAATCTAATCTGCTGACGTATTCCGTAGTGTGACACACCACGACCAAGCCTTTATCCGAGTTGTTTCATTATCCCACCTCAGCGCGTCATGCGAGGCGGTTTCCTTGGCACGTCTTGTCAAAGCAGAGATCGTGTCCCCTTATTTTGGGATTCTCATCAATACGGGCGTGGGTAACCCAACCGCTTCTAGGACTCCTAGATCATAGGCAAGTCCAAATAGACACGGAGAGGACGCTCGATATTCACCCTCTTTACAAAGGGACAAGGCTTTTTATTTTTCCCTCCCGTGCTCAATCGAATCCTTCCCCTACCTCAAGATCCAACGCCTAAAGTTCAGGTCAGGTGCTCCGAACCTTCAGTCATGTCCGGATCTAGCCTTCAAGGCCGATGGGTGCCTTCCTCCGTCACGGAAGAAGCCGTCAAAAAGTTGAGGGAGGCCAGATATCTGACCGCTGAGATTCGGCATCAGCTGCCTCCTCGGGGGCAGGCCGTCCCCTCCCCCGAACCCAACGAGAGCGTCGTGTTCCTCTCTCACTTCCTCCGAGGTCTAGGCCTTGCATTAGATCCTTTTGTCAGGGGCTTGATGTATTACTACGGGCTAGATTTCCATGATCTCGCTCCGGACTCCTTTCTTCATATCACGACATTTATTGTTGCGTGCGAGGCCTTCTCTGGGTTACCCCTCACTTTGGCCTATGGCTCAAGACTTTTGAAGTAAAGCCGAAGATGATCGAGGGGCAACATGCGGCGTGTGGAGGTGCTTCAATATGCAAGATGACGGGAGTTGCATGGCCCAAAGGCTCCATTCCAGAGGTGTCTGAATTGTGGCAAAAGGAGTGGTTCTACATCACGGCTCCTAGAAGTGCCAAGTGGGCGGCCGCCCCTGTTTTCCGCCCCGGCCCTCCACCACAACTGATGTCATGGATTAGCACAGGATTGAGCTGGGGTCTAGCCAAGGACGTGCCTATACTGCAAAGCCGCATTCAAGATCTCTTTAATGGAGATCTCAATTTGGTCACGGTAACTCAAGTTATGCTGGTTCGTCAAGTCCAGCCTTGCAAACGCCGGCCTCTTCGATTGTGGGAGTTCAATCCCGAGGGACCGCGCGCCATTCAAAATTTCCTCGGCCTAACGCACGAGGAGATGTACAAGTCGTTCTTCGGACCTCAAGTGGAGTGTCCGGAAATCACCGAGGAAGTGGGCCTGAGTAGTAACCGCGTCGACGAACAGGTAAGGCACCTCCCGACCGAACGTACTACCTCTCCTTTGATATGAAGTTATTTCTGAGAGTTTGCTTTTTTTGACCAGGACTGGCTAACAAAGGCGAAGTTGATTCGGTGCTCGGCTCCCCTCCCTGAGGGTTTGGAAAATCCGGTATTGAAAAAGATGCTCCAGACCGCACCTTGCCCGGAGCCCTTGAAGGAAAATACGGGAAGTCGCGGGCCCTCAACGCTGCCCACACTAGCCGAGGGAGCGAGCGTCTCCATGAAGGAAGACGACCAGAAGAGGAAAAGGATTGCGTCCGGGGATTCGGAAGCCAAAGCTTCCAAACGGGAGAAGAAGCTTCCCACGGAGGGTCCTGCCCCGGGGGGTGCGGTTGCTGCACAAAGTCCGCGGGGGGATCAATCCTCCCATGAGTCGTAAGTGACCCAAAATACCTTAATAGTATGCCATCTTTTCTTCTGAGAAAATAACCACCGCATATATCTTTTCAGTTCCGGCCTTAGCCCCTCTCAAATGAGCTCGTCTTCGGGGGAT
Organism: Triticum dicoccoides; assembly: GCF_002162155.2. NCBI lineage: Eukaryota > Viridiplantae > Streptophyta > Magnoliopsida > Poales > Poaceae > Triticum > Triticum dicoccoides. The sequence goes on along the minus strand of NC_041388.1, from coordinate 592,977,956 downwards.
CTTCTTCCAGAGATGATGAAAAGCGAAACGCCTCCTCCGGACTCCTCCGCTCCAGAAGCGGGCGACCCTGAAGTGTTGTTGCGGAGGGCCTCTCCGAGTCCGGCGAGGCCAGAAGATAATCCCGTCGACCCCCGAAGCCCTCAGTGTATGGCCGAAGAGAGCGGACAAAAGAGTCCAGCACCGTCTAGTGTGCGGTTGGATGTTCTGAGGGAGTTGGTGGGGAGAGCGGCCATCTCAGATGAACACCGTGTGCTGATGAATACGGTGATGGAGAGAATCTCGTCCGCCGAAAGCGGATTGCATAAAGCTTTTATGAGTCTACTGACAGGTTTTGAGGTACGTAAAATAATGTATGATAGTCCTGCACATGCTAAGTGTGTCCTGTGTAGATCGTAGCCCCTGAGACTCTGGTTGTCGTCAGAAACGACGACGATCAGAGGATCATAATCCCAGGTAGTAACCATACTGCCTCTATGAGCAGGTGATGGAAGCTCCAGTGGCTAGCCGGAATAGCGAGTTTGCCCATTTAAGACGGCAGTTGGATGCAGCAGACGCCGACATCGAGCTTGTTAACAAAGGGCTTGACGAGGCACAGGGTAAGTGCTATTGTCTGGTAAACGCCGCATAGTAAGGGCGGCATGAAGTCAGTATATTTAACATGTTATGCCTGCAGATGGATCTACCACTGTTGAAGCCTTGCGGGCGGAACTTGCCCGAGCCAAGGAACAAGCGAAATTGGGTAATGCGGCTGCTTTGAAGGCGGCCGAAGAGTTGCGAGCCAAGAGGGTCGCGCATGGCGAGAGCCGGGATAAGATGGCCAATATGGCCGTAGAATTAAAAGCCACCATCGACCGTTGCCGGGTTCTTGAAAAGGAAAACGAGGCGAAGGCATCGGACCTCGAGAAGGCTGCTGCAATGGGAAAAGACCTCCGCTCTGCTATGAGGGCAAAGAAGGAGGAGCTGCGGGAAGCCGGGGATATTGTAGCTGGGAAACCCTTTATGTTGCAGAGGAAGTTCGGAGATCCATGGTATGCCCCTCTGGATCGGCTGTGGAGTTTGGAGGATGCGTATATGGATTTGGCGGCGAGCGCTGCCGATGTGGCCAAATACTTCAAGGGTCAGACAGACCGTGAAGTGGACCAGCTGTTTTGGACACAATTCCATTCTCCCGAGTGTCCACTTTCGTTGTCTGACCAACTAGCCGAATGGGCCGAACTGAATAGGTTGTCCGGACTCGCCATGAGGTCTGTTGTGGATCAGCTATGGCTGGAAACGATAAAACTGTACAGCTATTTTAGCTTGGTGCAGCAGTTCCTTGATGTGGTGCCGTGCATTGATGCGATGAAGAGGTCGGTGTGCATAGAAGGCGCACGAATGGCCTTTGCCCGTGCTAAAGCATATTGGGCAGAGATGGATGCTACCACTATTGCAGCGCAGGATTCGGCCATAGGTTGAAGGGCTGCTGAGCACTACTTTGAGGAAGTTCTTGAGGGTGCTCGTTTGATAGAGACCCAGTGCTCAAAAAATATTATGTTTGAGTGATATGTAATGTCACTGTAAGCGAAATGCTTTTATAAATTTTCATAAGTCTACTTTTATACTTTTGCCTGAAAGTAATGTGGTGCCTCCTGGGCGGCCATTTATGTATACATGTGTATAACCTGAAAGATTGCAGTGGTCGACTTCAACCCCCACGCATATAATGCGGAGGTGTTCGCAGAAACACGCGCTCACACTTAACCCAACGTCTTGGTCCTATTAAGGAGGTGATAGCGGAGCGAGCGAGGCAACCGGACTATAATGCTTTAACACTTTCACTTAACCATAGGAGTTTGACAGTGGGGCTACTAGATAGCCCCTGGTGGCTCCGTACTCTCCCGATCCCGGGGTGCGTACATGCGTGGCCGGAAAACGGCCCTCGTTAAGGCGGAGGAATTCTAACATTCCCATGGGTCATCGAGTGGTTGACCAGTCTCACGTTAGATCATGACAGTCAGTTTTCGCCTTTATCTATTGAGGTGCTCGTCCGGATGAACCGGGGCACAATCGCAGTAGTTCTCCTGGTGCTACCTTAGCCGGTAAAGCGGAACATAAGGCACCAAAACACAGGAGCCGGGCAAACCCAACATTTGACCAAAGACAATGATTTGGAGCTCATGCATATAGGGCCAAACTCGCGACGCCGAACACTCCCTAAGGTATTCGGTCTTTGTGGTATAAACCAGGCCTAAGTAATGGCCTTTGTAAGAAGCCCCTTATGTCCAGGTACGTGCATTGGTCTGGCGTGGCCACATGCCAAGACGTTAGCATCCTTCTCAACGGTGGATATGTATCAACAAGACACAGTAACAAAGGTTTACGCAGGGTCTTAATCTAAAAAGAATCCTTGGGGCGGGTCCCTGCTACACGTCTGCGCCTGTGTCTCTGTTATGCCGTATCCTAGACGGGTGTAGCACGATGATCGTCTGTAAAAGAGAGGAAGTTAGGTGAAAAAGTTGTCGTGCAAAAAGTATAGTTTGTTAAAGAAACTATGCATAATTCAAGATGAGGAGAGATGGCTGCGTGTCTGCGTGCGTTTGAGCCCCTTGTATCGAATAGGGGTGTGACCATTTGTTTGGTATATGTAGAGGCGCCGGATTTGATTAGTTGTGTCTGAGGTCTTGACGACCTATGGGACGCTTTGGCTAGTCCGGGCGCCTTTAGTGTGCGGCTACCAAGGCAGCCTCACTCTCTTCGGCGTGCAGAGATCGCTTGATATTTCCATGCACTGAAATGATGCCATGTGGACTGGGCATCTTGAGTGTGAGGGAGGCATAGTGTGGTATTGCATTAAAGCGAGCGAAAGCTTCGCGCCCGAGCGGTGCTTGATAGCCACTTTGAAACGGAGCGATGTGGAAGGTTAAATGCTCGCTACGAAAGTTATCGGGGGAGCCGAATATAACTTGTAGTAGGAGGGAGCCCGTACAACGAGCCCCTGGGCCTGGCGTTACTCCTTTGAAGGTAGTATTGCTATGGCGAATTTGTGTTGGGTCTAACCCCATCCCGCGGATTGTATCCTGATATATTAGATTTAGGCTGCTGCCGCCATCCATCAAGACTCGTGTGAAATGATATCCGCCAATTACTGGGTCTAATACCATGGCAGCCCATCCTGCGTGTCGGATACTTGCTGAGCAGTCGCGATGATCGAAAGTGATTGGTTGAGACGACCATTGGCAGGACTTCGTGGTGACAGGCACTTGGGTATATTTTCTTGGGGGTGCCGCATTGTTTTTTCCCTTGATCATATGTAGCATGTTTACTGTTTCGACTTCTGGTGGGAATTTCTTTTGTTCCCCCGTGTCATGCTTGGGAGGCTCGTCCTCGTCTTCACTTGGTGTATCCTCCCCCTTGTGTACGGCGTTGAGTTTTCCGGACTGCTTGAAGACCCAACATTCTCTGTGGGTATGATTAGCAGGTTTGCTAGGGGTACTGTGGATCTGACATACTTGGTCCAGAATTTTGTTGAGGCTGGACAGTTCATCCCTGGTGCCTTTAGTGGGCGGCTTTTGACCTGGTCGGGAGCTTTTGAATCCGGCATTTACTGTTGTGCCCTTCGTGTTGTCTTCTTTATTCCGGCATTTTTCGTTGCTATTGCGCCATGATTTCCCGTTTCCATCTCTAACTTCAGATGTACTGGGGTCGCTGGTGCTGCATCTGGCTAGCCAGCTGTCCTCACCCGCGCAAAAGCGGGTCATGAGGTTTGTTAATGCGGCCATCGTTCTCGGCTTATTTTGGCCGAGGTGTCTAGCGAGCCATTCGTCACGGACGCTATGCTTGAAAGCTGCCAAGGCTTCGGCGTCTGGATAGTCGACAATCTGGTTCTTTTTAGTAAGGAACCTGTTCCAAAGCTTTCGGGCTGACTCTCCGGGCTGTTGAGTTATGTGACTCAAATCGTTCGCATCCGAAGGTCGAACATAAGTTCCTTGAAAATTTGCCCGAAAGGCGTCTTCGAGCTCTTCCCAACTTCCAATGGAGCTTTCGGGGAGGCCTTTGAGCCAGTGACGAGCTGGCCCTTTGAGCTTGAGGGGTAAGTACTTGATGGCGTGGAGATCATCTCCTCGAGCCATATGAATATGAAGGATATAGTCCTCAATCCAAACCCTAGGGTCTGTTGTTCCATCGTATGCCTCTATGTTGACGGGCTTGAATCCCTCTAGAAATGCATGGTCCAGCACCTCATTGGTGAAACATAGGGGGTGTGCAGCACTCCTGTAGCTGGGTGTACCGCGTAGTTCGGATGTTTGTTGTGTTGCGTTGTATGCTGGGGCGCGCTTGCGTGGTCCATAGATGGATCTTGTTGCATCGTCCTTTGGGTGCAAACCCTCGCGTGGGTCGCGTGTTGTATTGTGGGTGGCGTTGTATGCCACTCTGTGTTGATAGAGGGGTCGTCTATCCGACCAGGTGGCTGCTTTGGTATGTGGTTGTGGGGGGTCTGAGGCCTCCTCATCGAATTCAGGTAGCAGCTTCCACTTTGGGTAGCTCTTGGAGGGGCGATTGTCGCCATACATCGCTGCTGTGCTGAGTATTTTACTCCATCTGATTTGGAGTGTGTCTTGTGCAGCCTTGAGCCTTTGCTTCTGTTTTTTCAGGCTCCTTGCGGTAGCAACAAGCCTTTTATGGGCATTCTGCTGCTCCGGGTGCCTGTCCGGCGTTATGTCGTCCGGACCATTATCCTTGATGGAATTTGTGTCCGGTTTGATTATCCGGATTGCCGTTGTCCGGTAGCGGTTCGTCCTGCTCCAGCGCTGGGTCTGTGGGACCGCTATTTCTGTCGGGGCGGGATTTGGGGCGGCGCTTGCGTTGCCGTTTTGACTGCTTTTCAAGGCAACAAGCCTTCGGTGCATCCTTCCGCTCCTCGTCGTCATCTTTTGGTGCGTCCACCATGTATACGTCATATGACGGGGTGGCGTTCCCGGGCCTAGTAGGCGCTGGTTCTTCATCGTCTCCTTCATCGGCGTCCATACCGTTGATATCTTCGGAGTCGAGGTCGAGCCTGTCGGTTAAGTCGTCGACAGTGGCTACCAAATGGGTGGTGGGTGGGAATTGAATTTCCTCATCGTCCGTGCCCCAACCTTGCTGACCGCAGTACGGCCCGGGCTCTCCTGATAAAGAGAGAGACTTTGGTGTTTTCAGGATATCGCCGAAAGGCGAGTGCTGAAAGGTGTCTGCGGCCGTGAACTCCATAATCGGCGCCCAATCGGATTCGATTGGCAGGGGCGCGGGGGGTTCGGAGTCCGGAGAAGAATCTGGCTCCATGGAGTCACGAGTCTTGCAGAGTACGGGGCTGGTGTTCGGCTCAACCGCCGTTGGGATCACAGCCCCTGAGGTGGCGTCCAACCGCCCATCCTCGATCGGCGCAGTTGGCTCCGAACTAAGGGTCAGAGCCGGCGCGGGTGCGGCCTCCAGGGCACTGTTCGGCAGTAGAGTTAGATCATTCTCGTCGTGACAGTGTGGCGCGCTCGGCAGTGGCTCGAATCCGTCAAAGATCAAATCCCCGTGGATGTCAGCCGTGTAGTTTAAACTTCCAAATCTGACCTGACGGCCAGGGGCGTAGCTTTCGATCTGCTCCAGATGGCCAAGTGAATTGGCCCATGGCACGAAGCCACCGAAGACGAAGATCTGTCTGGGGAGGAAGGTCTCACCCTAGACTGCATCGTTATTGATGATCGTAGAAGCCATCGGGCCTGACGGCGACGACACAGAGGAACTCTCAATGAAAGCACCAATGTCGGTGTCAAAACCGGCGGATCTCGGGTAGGGGGTCCCGAACTTTGCGTCTAGGCCGGATGGTAACAGGAGGCAAGGGACATGAAGTTTTACCCAGGTTTGGTCCCTCTCGATGGAGGTAAAACCCTACGTCCTGCTTGATTAATATTGATGATATGGGTAGTACAAGAGTAGATCTACCACGAGATCAGAGAGGCTCAACCCTAGAAGCTAGCCTATGGTATGATTGTTGATATGTATGTTGTCCTACGGACTAAAACCCTCCGGTTTATATAGACACCGGAGAGGGTTAGGGTTACATAGAGTCGGTTACAATGGTAGGAGATCTGAATATCCGTATCGCCAAGCTTGCCTTCCACGCCAAGGAAAGTCCCTTCCGGACACGGGACGAAGTCTTCAATCTTGTATCTTCATAGTCCAGGAGTCCGGCCGAAGGTATAGTCCGGCTATCCGAACGCCCCCTAATCGAGGACTCCCTCAGTTGACCACTTCATTTATTAGGAAGCTCGAACATTTCCAGCAAATTGAAGCCTGGTCTGGGTTCACGGTTCAAGGGCTAGGGACTGCATGGATCATTTTTTCTTTAGCTGCCTTTGTTCCAAAATAAGTGTCAGCTTTAGTAGTAGTACAACTTTGTACTAAAGTTTGCACAAAGTTGAGAAACTTATTTTGGAATGGAGGGAGTACATATTTGCTATGATCTGTCAATCATTGAGATGCAAAAGCATGCATGTTAGTCCCCTTTGTATTTGATGAAATGTTGCAACGGGCAACCTTGGACGCAAGATACTTGTAACAGAAGTTGGAAGCTTCATAGCATTGTACAAATTTATCTCGCTGATAAATTACAGTACGTACTATGCTAGTACTTCCTCCGTTCCTAAATATAAGTCTTTGTAGAGATTTCACCATGAACCACATGCCGATGTATATAGATGCATTTTAAGTGTAGATTCATTCATTTTGTTCCGTATGTAGTGGAATCTCTACAAAGACTTATATCTACTAGTAATAGCTAGCCCCCACTACGAGGAATTATCAATCCTCTCCTTGAACCACGTCATCAAAATTGATGTAGCCGTTAGATGAAGTAAATCAGTCCATAATAGCCGTCTGATCTTGACGTTGAGAGGCTCCACACTAAGCCACATGCAAGCATGCAGAAATACCGTGCCACATGCATGTGAGTGGGTTTGAAATCACATCAACATGTCTGCATGCAAGCATGCACCGGTAGCATGCATGTAAGTGAGCTTTTAAGTCCCATTAACATGTCAAAAAGAAAAATATAATCCCATTATGCAGTAGGAGTTCAGTTGGCTGATCTTTTTTCCTTACGTGGGATGATCTAAATGATGATGGGAGTTTATTTAGTTTGGCTACCACATTTGTCATGCGGTTATAGAGTTTTTTTTGTTCTATGAAATCGGTAATTTTGTGCAGAGAGATATACCGCTGTTCCGCGCCAACGCGTGGGGAATCATCTAGTAATATTTAGGAATGGAGGGAGTACTATGTAAAGATTTAGGTGTCGCACGGTGATAGTGTGAGGTGGGCCATGTAATCACTGAGCCTGCGTGTTTTCACTGCTCTTGCACGCCTTCGCTGTAAGAATGGAGAAAATTGTAATCTAGTAGTAGTAGTATACCTCCTTTCGCCGAAAGCGTGGGACATCCAGCAGTCCTACCACCTTAGTAATAAAGACCAATGAGCCGTCAAATCAAATAGACCCAGCAGTAAGTTGGATGGACGAAGCAACCATCACTCTTGCGCCAGTGAGAGGTCGCATCCGCTCTACCCGGGCATGAATGCGACACCGATTCTTTGGAGCGGCGCTGACCGTTTCAGGCGGGAAGCGCGCACGGGCGATGGAGGGGCTTTGGGTGGGCCAGGCTGGTCAGGAGCGGGCGTGGCAGCTGTCCGCATGTCCCTACCGGACACGCCCGGAAACGAGAGGATGCACCGACTCTCGCGGCTAAAATCGTACACTACACAACATCTCTCTGTAGGAGTAGGTCGATCTGTCGCTCTCTCTAACACACACATGGTGTTAAACACACACACACACACGCACCTTGGTCCCGTTGCACCTTCTAACGTGACTTATTACACCTAGACGGAGGGAGTAGTAAGTATACGAGATACGGTGGCACACTGACTTAAGTCGAATACAAGTGGCCAAAATTTGTGTGCATGTTATAATAAGGATTCACTTAAAATAGTACGTGAGCAAACAGAGGGATCAATTGGACAGTGTTCCCAAGCAGTAGCGAGATGTGTGAGGTAAGATACACCGTTGGCGCTTTTAATTTTTCTTATTAATTTGTTTGTTTCACCCTCTGACTGGTGGGACCCAACGTACTATGTGGAGAGACGTAAGGTGACTAAGGCTGCATTATTTCTGCACTACTGTGGATAGTCTTACCACCAAAGCCACATGACACGATTATGATTGAAATCCCAATGACTCCCACACACACAAAAAAACATGGCATGCTTGTCACACGAATGCAGGAATGTATAAAAGGTTATTTCCCTCTCGTTGAACATAATGGGAGGGTTGTGTAGCTGGTTAGCCTGTTCGCTCACTCTCTCGCCCTCTCCCACTGGAGCCTCAGCGCTTGTAGTTGCTCTCTTCACACTCTCTCGCCCGCTGCAGATCTAAACAAGACTTCATTGGCCTCTCTCTCCCCTCACTGCTTCTCAAAGAGCTGGTAGGATCTGTCCGCTGGGAAGGGAAGGAGGCTTAACGCTGTCGCCATCGACGAGGGACTACCGGCGCGGCTGTTCACTTTCCACCCAGCGGCGGCGCGGGAGGGCCTCCGACCCCTTCTTCTTCGCCGATGTCCCGTCGCCCACCGAACCACGCCCCAAGAACCTTAAGGTATAATTTACGTACTCCACATGCATTGCTCTAGCTACATGTATACCATGAATCTAGGACGTGGTTCAAAGAGGAAAGGAGTGGAGGAAAGTAGTGGGAAAAGTTGTATATAGCATGAATCTAGGACGTGGTTCAAAGAGGAAATGAAGGGGGAAAGTTGTATAGCATTAATCTAGGATGTGGTTCAAAGAGGAAAGGAATGGGGGGAAGTAGTGGGGAAAGTTGTATCGCATAAATCTAGGACGTGGTTCAAAGAGGAAAGGAAGGGGCGAAAGTACTAGTTCAAAAAGGAAAGGAAGGGACAAGGCTGTAGAGTTTGAACAGGACTAGATTTGCTGTGCTCACATAGGGAAAGGCGTCTAAAGATAACAAAACTGGGACCAACACAAATATGCTCCTTGGTTGATTGTTCTTTGTTGCAACAGACTGTGCATGACCACAGTACATCGGTAGATGCACATGGTGCTGGTGCGTCCACTATCCTGTGCAACTCATTAGCTGTTGTTAATCTATGGCCCTGTTTGGTGAAAAACTCCCTAGTCCCTACCTGCTGGGTTCCAGGGACTAAACATGGACTAGAGGTCATTAAATGGCATGCTAAAAGACCATGTTACCCCTAGTAATGAACTAATAGAGACAAGGTGTGTAACATCCCAAATTTTCAATTTGGAATGTTATACACTAGATCATCATTGCATATCATATTTATTGCATTTTGGTTGATCCTAGAAATTTTTCGCAACTCAAGGACCCTCGGAGAGAGTTGGGTATTTCGTTATTTTCATAATTGAGTTGTCTCAAATTTTGAAAATAGGATCATTTGATTTTAATTATTTTATCTTCAATAATTTCTATTACAAAAATATGAGAGAGGGAATAAAATGGCTTTCCCAAAATAAAGAAATATTGAGGACTTAATAAAAAAATCAAATAAGATTTTATTTGGTTTTATTTGCTATTTTATTTGAATTTAGGAAAAATGCGCATTTTTCAAAATTGCATTTAGGCCCCAAATAAATGTTCACTTTGTCCCGCTTGATTTTAGAAGTCGGGGAAAATTTATTTCGGGATTTTTGGAGTCTGTTTAGTATCTCTTTTATATGTTTTTCTGCGCGTTATTATTTAAAAAAAACAAGAATCGACTCCGGGCCGTACCTGAGCGGGCCTCCGCCCGGGGCAGCCCTTATAAGCCGCCGCCCGGGGCCCGAGCCAGCCCAGCCCGAGCCGCCCCAAACCCTAGTGCCCGCCCGCGCCGCCGCCGCCCGCGCCTTCGCCTCGTCGCCGCCGCCCGCGCCGCCGCCTTGCCGCCACCGCGCCGTGCCGCGCCGCCCCGCCCGCTCGCCGGAGCTGCCCCGCCGCCTAGCCGGACCCGCCGCCCGAGGTAGCCGCCGTCGCCGGCGGTTTTCTTTAG
>NC_041388.1:592959626-592967552 GCF_002162155.2 Triticum dicoccoides | reverse complement strand
CCCGGTTTTTTAAAAGCCGCGGTTTATTTTTTTTATCAGATCAGTTTTATTTCGGTTTATTCTATTTAGCAAGCGTTCGCTCGATTCATGCGTTTTAACGAACGTGTTCCTCGTTTAGATCTAGTTAACGAACGTTCGTTCATTAAACTGTTCGTCATTTTTCTTTTTATCGGATTTAATCCACGATTTTTCTGATCGCGATCTCTGATCCAATTTTCGTTTTAGTTTATCTTTTCGCTCGTTTATCAGAATCAGGCGATTCAAGCGCCTTGAGTTTCGTCTCGAAACCCTCTCTCAGTTTAACCAACTTAAACAAGTTTTTGCTTCTGTAAAAAAATTGCCTTAGATCCAAAATAGTAAACAAAGCCTGTTTCTTTTGTCGTTTGTTTTTCGTTGCTTCGTTTGATTTGATTTTTTTGCCAACCGGAGTTCTTAAGTTGAACTTTCTGGTTAGATCTCTTATTTGAGTTTTACCTGTGCATTAGTTGTGTACTTATTGTATGCTTGTTTGTTTGCGATAGAGTACCCGGAGTGCGCCGCTTGTTACTTCGAATCGTTAGGTTTCCCGGATCATCAGCAAGGCAAGTAACACTTTGATCATACCTTCTACTACCCAGTTTTATTGAATTAGATCAATCCTTACACATTGCATGATTAGGATCTAATTAAATTGTGGGTTTGGGAAGTAGTTGAGGTAGTACCTATTACCTGTTTATTATCAAACCTTTGGGAGTTACTTCTACGTTTGCTTATTATTGCTATGCTATGCTAGTAGACGTGGATTGGGTGAGTGATATCCATGACAGATGTGAGATTTTTAAATCAATGGTTTATCTAAGGTGGCAACTTAAATACACATCTGGGTGGATTGAGGCACCTGGGTATTCTAGGATTGCCTGTTTTCTTTTGGACCGCCACCCAGGTTCAAAGGGATCATGAGATTATTCATGCTAGAAACTTCCGTGTGTAGCCACAAGCTATTATGGGCTCTAGCATAGTTGACTAAGTCGTGCGAATTCTTACAGTGGTAGACTAGCAGATGTAGGGGATGTAGGTGGTACGGTCTACCCATCGTAAGGTGCTAGTGCTTCTGAAAGACTATGTCTCGGTCATCCGTTTCTCAAACACCGTGTAGTGTGAGAAACCAAACGTAGGTGATCGAGTCTTGTGGGGAAAAGTGCGCAAACCTCTGCAGAGTGTATAAACTAATCATGGTTAGTCGTGTCCCCGGTTATGGACATCTTGAGTATCTAGTACCTGGATTATCATGTGAATCTCATCATGTTACTATAATTAATGTTGTTGGGATTTAATGATGATTATTTTACTGGGGATTGAGGATGCTGTCAACCATTCTCAATGTTTAACAACCACTATAATAGTTAAATAAATTTATTCCTTTGCAGTAGGGAAAAATTGGCTTTACGCAAAACTGTAACCATAGAGCTTTTCCACTAGCCAAATATGCATGTAGAATAGCTGTGTCTTTCCATTGTTCTCTTTGTGTTACTTTGCCAGCATATTCCATGTGCCCGTTTTCGGGCTGCAACGTTAATGTTGCAGACTTTTCAGACGGTGATTAAGGAGTTTTAGGTCGTGGTTCTATACTTAGTGATGCCGTTGGAGTTGATGGACTCACTTATCTTCCAAGCTTTCCGTTGTTATCGTTATTAGATGGCCTTAAGCCATATTTATTGTAATAAGTTCTCTATTGACACACTCGATGTAATAAGTGTGTGATTGCTACTCTGTTATAAACCCTTCAAGTACTGTGTGGTGTCAGCATTACTGATCCAGGGATGACACCGGAGCACAGAGATTGGACCGTTTGAGGTCTGGTTGCTACAAGATGGTATCAGAGCACATGCTGACTGTAGGACACGACCACTAAGCTAAAGACCTAGATCACTACTCACTCTCTTCTCTTCTAACCTCTCATATTTTCTACTCTTTAGGATGGCGGATGCAAGGAACAAGTTCACGCAACCGGATGAAGATACACCCTTTGGACGTCACTTGAAGGAAGTCACTAGATATCTGAACATAGGAGTTCCAAGCTTCACCGGAACCTACAACGCCACTTTACCTGAAGAAGAGCGCTGGATGATTCAAGTTCAAGTTCCAGGAAGGACATTCATGCCAGTCACCGAGCCCATAGAGTTTTCCTTTGATGCACTAACTTGGATTCTAGGAAAGAGCACGGCAGCTCACATCGCCATGGGACGCATTAGAGAAGTCTACCGCAATGATCTCAAGGATACTATCTACCAAATTTGTGGGCGCCGAGATGAGCACTGGGAGATGATCAGCACCAGAAAAGATAGATCAATTGCAGCTTTTATCCAGGAGTTAAACCAGCACATTCGACGTCAGGAGAACCAGATGTGCGCCGACATGATAGACCTGAAGAAGGCAAGGACAAGAATCAAGGAACTGGAGGAAGAGCTCAAGGCTACACGTGAAGATTATGAAGAGGAAATCGAAGTATTAGTGGGGAAGAATGACGATTTGATCAAGAAGATTGGAATATTTATGGGAGGCCCTACACCAGTAGATGAAGACGAAGAACCCAAGGAGATTTGCCCGGAAGACTACATTATCATCGATGACACCGACTCGGATCCAGATGATAGCGATGATGACTATGTTGATGAAGCTGGAGCAGATATCATGGAGTCTGCAACCGAAGAATATTTCTAGTAGACCACCCCATTAGTAGTAGTAGTCCACCATGTAAATATAGTAGTCCGAGCACTTTTGCGATAGTTAGATCGATTGTATGCCCTTGTTTGATTGAATGAACTGAATTGTTTGCTTTTGCCTCATGTGCATATGGGTAGTGTTTTCTCTTTAGACCCCCTCTATTCTTAAATCTCATCTTTTCTAAACGCTCAGATGCCTCCGAGACGTGACCCCGGATTTACCTTTCCACCGGAGCTCACCCAGTTGATCCAGCAGCAGAACACATTGATGCAGTTGCTAGTCCAGAATCAGAATCAGGGAACAACAACAACAACCCACCACCACCACCACCTGTTGATCACTTAGCCCGTTTTCTTAGGTTGAATCCGCCGGTGTTTTGCAGTAGCACCGAGCCGATAGTAGCAGATGATTGGCTCCGCAAGACAGCTAGAGAGTTGACCACAGCGGGATGCACTGATGCGGAGAAGGTGAAGTTTGCCGCACATCAGCTTGAAGGACCCGCATCATCATGGTGGGAGAATTTCACAGCCACTTTCCCTGTCGATACTATCACATGGGACCAGTTTCGGCAGGCTTTTCCAACTGCCCATGTTTCAGCAGGAGCTATGGCCATGAAGAAGTGAGAGTTTCACAACTTGCGCCAAGGAGGACGGACAGTGGGCCAGTATGTGGAGGACTTTAGTAAATTAGCACGCTATGCCCCAGATGATGTTGCTACGGATGCAGCAAAGCAGGAGAAGTTTCTGGAGGACTGAATGATGAGTTGAGCATGAAGTTGATGGTAGCAACCTTCAACAACTACCAGGAGTTGGTAGATCGTGCTCTTATGATTGAGGGAAGCAGCAGCAAATTGAAAATCACAAGAGGAAGTATGCACAAGGAAAGTACAATTCTGGAGCGCAGCAGAAGCCACGTTTTACCCCTAGACCGGGAGGACATTTTCAGCATACCCATGGAGGAGGTAGCTCGCACAATCACAATGGCCCCAAGAATGGTAATGGGAATGGAGGAAGCAATGGCCAGAACCGCACCAACCCATCAACCCCAGCCAAGAAAGACCTGAGCCAAGTCACTTGCTTTAAGTGCCAGAAGATCGGACATTATGCCAATGAATGTCCTGAATCACAGAATGGAAATGGCAATGGAAGCTCTGGGAAGAAGCCGAACCATTTCAACAGGGGGCAGGTGAACCACGTTAATGTGGAGGAGGTTGAAGAGCAGCCGGATGCAGTAATCGGTAATTTTTTGGTTAAGTCATTTACTGCACTCATTCTTTTTGATACTAGTGCATCGCATTCATACATATCAAGGGGATTTGTGGATAAGTATAAACTGCCAACCCAAGCCCTTAGGTCACCCATGTTACTAACCTCGCCTGGAGCAGAATATATGGCTAGTCTATGGTGTGATCGGTCACCATTAAGGATTGGTAACTATGTTTTTCCCTCGGACCTAATAGTATTGGAATCCCAAGGATTGGATGTGATATTAGGCATGGATTGGTTATCAAAGTATGAAGGGAATATTGAATGTGCTAGTAAGTCAATTTTGCTTACCACCCCAGAAGGGAGAAGGATCAAGTATGTATTCCGACATGTGCCAAAGCGGACTCAAATAAATTGTTTAACCGGAGTTGTGCAGGAGGAAGTACCAGTAGTGAAGGATTTCCACGAAGTATTTCCAGAAGAGTTGCCAGGCATGCCACCGGATAGACATATTGAGTTTTTGATTAAGCTATTGCCAGGCACATGGCCAATATCAAAGAGACCATATAGGATGCCTGCAAAGGATTTGGTGGAAATTAAGAAGCAAATTAAGGAGTTACTGGATAAAGGTTATATTCGCCCAAGTTCTTCACCTTGGGGATCGCTAGTACTTCTAGTGGAGAAGAAGGATGGATCGTTAAGGATGGTTGTCGATTATCGAGGATTGAATGAAGTAACCATCAAGAACAAGTACCCACTACCGATGATCAATGATCTGTTTGACCGATTGCAAGGAGCTAAGGTATTTTCCAAGATCGATCTGCGATCAGGATACCACCAGTTGAAGATTCGGGAACAGGATATACCCAAGACGGCTTTTACCACCAGGTATGGGCTGTACGAGTATACCGTTATGTCATTTGGTCTGACTAATACACCTGCATATTTTATGAACATGATGAACAAGGTGTTTATGGAGTTCTTGGATAAGTTCGTCGTAGTGTTCATTGATGATATCTTGGTTTACTCAAAGAATGAAGAGGAGCATAAGGAACATTTGCGTTTGGTTCTTGGAAAGCTCAGAGAACATCAATTATATGCCAAATTTAGCAAATGTGAGTTTTGGTTGAAGGAAGTTGGATTTCTCGGACACGTTATATCCGGGGAAGGGATAGCATTAGATCCCACTAAAGTTGATACCGTGACCAAGTGGGAAGCACCAACCACTGTGGGAGAGATCGGGAGTTTTCTTGGACTCGCAGGATTCTACCAGAGGTTTATTGAGATTTTCTCAAAGATTGCGAAGCCTATGACTGAGTTGTTCAAGAAGGATACCAAGTTCATATGGACGGAGGAATGTGAGGCTAGTTTTCAGGAGTTGAAGAAACGTTTGGTTACTTCACCAGTGTTGATTTTGCCAGACCAGACCAAGGATTATGAGGTGTATTGCGACGCTTCACGACGAGGACTTGGAGCAGTGCTTATGCAGGAAGGGAGAGTTGTTTCATATGCCTCACGATAGCTTAAGCCTCATGAGTTGAATTATGCTACGCATGATTTGGAGTTAGCAGCCGTAGTGCATGCACTGAAGACTTGGAGACATTTTCTGATTGGAAACCATTATGAAGTGTATACGGATCATAAGAGTTTGATGTATATTTTCACATAGAAGGAGTTGAACCTCAGACAAAGGAGATGGTTGGAGCTCATCAAGGATTATGATATGAAATTGCATTATCACCCCAGAAAGGCTAACGTAGTAGCTAACGCATTAAGCCGTAAGAGCCATGTCAACACCCTTATGACGGGAGAATTACCAAGGGAGTTAGCCAAAAATCTTCGAGAGATATGTTTAGAAATAGTTTCAAGAGGCTATGTAGCAGCATTGGAGATTCAGTCTACATTGATGGATAAAATCAGAGAAGCCCAAAGGACTGACAAGGAGATTGCTTCTATTAAGGAGAAAATTAGCAAAGGAAAAGCTAAGGGATTTCGTGAGGATGAGCACGATACCTTATGGTTTGAAGACCGTGTCTATGTAACAAATGATTCGGAGATTAGAAAGCTAATTCTGCAAGAAGCCCATGACTCACCATATTTGATTCACCCAGGAATTACCAAGATGTATTTGGATTTGAAGATATTTTCTGGTGGACCAGAATGAAGAAGGATATTGCAGAGTACGTAGTAGTTTGTGATGTATGTCAGAGAGTGAAGGCAGAGCATCAGAAGCCAGCAGGATTGCTACAACCATTGCCAATACCCGAATGGAAGTGGGATAAGCTAGGCATGGATTTTATTACAGGATTGCCCAGAACACGTTCAGGCTATGACTCGATATGGGTTGTAGTCGATCGTTTGACAAAAGTAGCTCATTTCATTCCAGTGAAGACTACCTATACCAGTGCAAAGTTGGCAAAGATATACATGACCAGGATCGTATGTCTACATGGAGTTCCAAGGAGCATTGTATCAGATAGAGGAACCGGTTTACTTCAAAGTTCTGGAATCAGTTGCATGAGACTTTGGGAACCAGACTAGAGTTTAGCACAACTTTCCACCCGCAGACAGATGGACAGACTGAGAGAGTCAACCAGATCGTGGAGGATATGCTAAGAGCTTGTGCGCTAGATTACGGATCTAGTTGGGACGAGAATTTACCGTATGTAGAATTCTCTTACAACAATAGCTATCACTCCTGTTTGAAGATGGCCCCTTTCAAAGCCTTGTACGGAAGGAGGTGCAGGACACCGTTGTCATGGGACGAAGTTGGAGACCGCCAGTTGTTTGGACCTGATTTGATTAAGGAGTCTGAACATAAGGTGAAGTTGATTTGCAATAGGCTCAAGGTAGCCCAGTCCAGGCAGAAGAGCTACGCAGATTCTAAACGCAAGGACACAGTTTACGAAGTTAGAGACCGTGTTTATCTTTCAGTATATCCACTACGAGGAATTAAGCGTTTTGGAGTTAAGGGAAAGTTAGCGCCACGTTTTGTAGGACCATATCGAGTTTTGGAACGTATGGGATAAGTGGCCTACAAGTTGGAATTGCCCGAAGGATTGTCAGGAGTTCATGATGTATTCCACGTTTCCCAGTTGAAGAGGTGCCATGCGGAGATGGCTGATATACCGACTAAGAGATACAGTGCCATTGGAAGCGATTCAGTTGGACAGTGATTTGACCTATGAGGAGAAACCCGTCAAGATTCTTGAGTATGCCAGTCGAGTAACCCGCAGCAAGGTTATCAAGTTTTGCAAAGTTCAGTGGAGCCACCACACGGAGGATGAAGCCACCTGGGAGCGAGAGGAAGATTTGCTGAAGGACCACCCTCACCTATTTTCTAGCCAACCCAAATCTCGAGGGCGAGATTCATCTTAAGGGGGGTAGGTTTGTAACATCCCAAATTTTTAATTTGGAATGTTATACACTAGATCATCATTGCATATCATATTTATTGCATTTTGCTTGATCCTAGAAATTATTCGCAACTCAAGGACCCTCGGAGAGAGTTGGGGATTTCGTTATTTTCATAATTGAGTTGTCTCAAATTTTGAAAATAGGATGATTTGATTTTAATTATTTTATCTTCAATAATTTCTATTACAAAAATATGAGAGAGGGAATAAAATTACTTTCCCAAAATAAAGAAATATTGAGGACTTAATAAAAAAATCAAATAAGATTTTATTTGCTATTTTATTTGAATTTAGGAAAAATGCGTGTTTTTCAAAATTGCATTTAGGCCCCAAATAAATATTCACTTTGTCTGGCTTGATTTTAGAAGTCGGGGAAAATTTATTTCAGGATTTTTGGAGTCCATTTAGTATCTCTTTTATTTGTTTTTCTGCGCGTTATTATTTAAAAAAACGCGAACCGACTCCAGGCCATACCCGAGCGGGACTCCGCCCGGGGCAGCCCTTATAAGCCGCCGCCCGGGGCCCGAGCCAGCCCAGCCCGAGCCGCCCCAAAGCCTAGCGCCCGCCCGCGCCGCCGCCGCCTCGCCGCGCCGCGCTGCCCC
>NC_041388.1:592946950-592959077 GCF_002162155.2 Triticum dicoccoides | reverse complement strand
GCTGGAGCCGCCCCGCCGCCTCGCCGGACCCGCCGCCCGAGGTAGCCGCCGTCGCCGGCGGTTTTCTTTAGAAAACTGCCCGGGTTTTTTAAAAGCCATGGTTTATTTTTTTATCAGATCTGTTTTATTTCTGTTTATTCTATTTAGCGAGCGTTCGCTCGATTCGTGCGTTTTAGCGAGCGTGTTCATCGTTTAGATCCAGTTAACGAACGTTCATTCGTTAAACTGTTCGTCGTTTTTCTTTTTCTCGGATTTAATCCGTGATTTTTCTGATCGCGATTTTCGTTTTAGTTTATCTTTTCGCTCGTTTATCAGAATCAGGCGATTCAAGCACCTGGAGTTTCGTCTCGAAACCCTCTTTCCGTTTAACCAACTTAAAGAAGTTTTTGCTTGTGTGAAAAAATTGCCTTAGATCCAGAATAGTAAACGAAGCCTATTTCTTTTGCCGTTTGTTTTTTGTTGCTTCGTTCGATTTGATTTTTTTGCCAACCGGAGTTCTTAAGTTGAACTTTCTGGTTAGATCTCTTATTTGAGTTTTACCTGTGCATTAGTTGTGTACTTATTGTATGCTTGTTTGTTTGCAATAGAGTACCCGGAGTGCGCCGCTTGTTACTTCGAATCGTTAGGTTTCCCGAATCATCAGCAAGGCAAGTAACATTTTGATCATACCTTCTACTACCAAGTTTTATTGCATTAGATCAATCCTTACACATTGCATGATTAGGATCTAATTAAATTGTGGGTTTGGGAAGTAGTTGAGGTAGTACCTATTACATGTTTATTATCAAACCTTTGGGAATTACTTGTACGTTTGCTTCTATGCTAGTAGACGTGAATTGCGTGAGTGATATCCATGACAGATGTGAGATTTTTAAATCAGTGGTTTATCTAAGGTGGCAACTTAAATACACATCTGGGTGGATTGAGGCACCTGGGTATTCCAGGATTGCCTGTTTTCTTTTGGACCGCCTCGCCGCGCCGCCCCGCCTCGCCCGCTCGCCGGAGCCGCCCCGCCGCCTCGCCGGACCTGCCGCCCGAGGTCACCGCCGTCGCTGGCGGTTTTCTTTAGAAAACCGCCCGGTTTTTTTAAAAGCCGCGGTTTGTTTTTTTATCAGATCGGTTTTATTTCGGTTTATTCTATTTAGCGAGCGTTCGCTCGATTCGTGCGTTTTAATGAACGTGTTCGTCGTTTAGATCCAGTTAACGAACGTTCGTTCGTTAAACTGTTCGTCATTTTTTCTTTTTCTCGGATTTAATCCGCGATTTTTCTGATCGTGATTTCTGATCTGATTTTCATTTTAGTTTATCTTTTCGCTCGTTTATCGGAATCAGGCGATTCAAGCGCCTGGAGTTTCGTCTCAAAACCCTCTTTCCGTTTAACCAACTTAAACAAGTTTTTTCTTCTGTAAAAAAATTGCCTTAGATCTAGAATAGTAAACGAAGCATGTTTCTTTTGCCGTTTGTTTTTCGTTGCTTCATTCGATTTGATTTTTTTGCCAACCGGAGTTCTTAAGTTGAACTTTCTGGTTAGATCTCTTATTTGAGTTTTACCTGTGCATTAGTTGTGTACTTATTGTATGCTTGTTTATTTGCGATAGAGTACCCGGAGTGCGCCGCTTGTTACTTCGAACCGTTAGGTTTCCCGGATCATCAGCAAGGCAGGTAATACTTTGATCATACCTTCTACTACCCAGTTTTATTGCATTAGATCAATCCTTACACATTGCATGATTAGGATCTAATTAAATTGTGGGTTTGGGAAGTAGTTGAGGTAGTACCTATTACCTATTTATTATCAAACCTTTGGGAGTTACTTCTACGTTTGCTTATTATTGCTATGCTATGCTAGTAGACGTGGATTGGGTGAGTGATATCCATGACAGATGTGAGATTTTTAAATCAATGGTTTATCTAAGGTGGCAACTTAAATACACATCTGGGTGGATTGAGGCACCTGGGTATTCCAGGATTGCATGTTTTCTTTTGGACCGCCACCCAGGTTCAAAGGGATCATGAGATTATTCATGCTAGAAACTTCCGTGTGCAGCCACAAGCTATTATGGGCTCTAGCATAGTTGACTAAGTCGTGCGAACTCTTACAGTGGTAGACTAGCAGATGTAGGGGATGTAGGTGGTACGGTCTACCCATCGTAAGGTGCTAGTGCTTCTGAAAGACTATGTCTCAGTCATCCGTTTCTCAAACACCGTGTAGTGCGAGAAACCAAATGGAGGCGATCGAGTCTTGTGGGGAAAAGTGCGCAAACCTCTGCAGAGTGTATAAACTAATGATGGTTAGCCGTGTCCCCGGTTATGGACATCTTGAGTATCTAGTACCTGGATTATTATGTGAATCTCATCATGTTACTATAATTAATGTTGTTGGGATTTAATGATGATTATTTTAATTGGGATTGATGATTCTGTCAACCATTCTCAATGTTTAACAACCACCATAATAGTTAAATAAATTTAGTCCTTTGCAGTAGGGAAAAATTGGCTTTACGCAAAACTGTAACCATAGAGCTTTTCCACTAGCCAAATATGCATGCAGAATAGATGTGTCTTCCATTATTCTCTATGTGTTACTTTGCCAGCATATTCCATGTGCTGACCCGTTTTCGGGATGCAACGTTAATGTTGCAGACTTTTCAGACGATGATTAAGGAGTTTTAGGTCGTGGTTCTATACTCAGTGATGTCGTTGGAGTTGACGGACTCACTTATCTTCCAAGCTTTCCGCTGTTATCATTATTAGATGGCCTTAAGCCATATTTATTGTAATAAGTTCTCTATTGAGACACTCGATGTAATAAGTGTGTGATTGCTACTCTGTTATAAACCCTTCAAGTACTGTGTGGTGTCAGCATTACTGATCCAGGGATGACACCGGAGCACAGAGATTGGACCGTTTGAGGTCTGGTCGCTACAAGGTGCGATGCGTGGCAGGGGCAACTGTTGGAAAATGTCCCAAGAAGACTCCCTCGGGGTCTTCTTTCTGTAGTCCCAAATGCCCACTTTTAGTCCCTAAAAGTCCCTCCTCTTTGGTTTAGATGGGACTGACACGGAGTTTTTTTGTCCCTACACCAAAATGTCCCTGTAAACAAACACCCTCTAATAATGCCGCTGGAAAATTGATGCAATGCCACAGTTAAAAGCAAGTTACATGTTTAACGGATTTTATTGTTAATATAATCTCTATGTCAATATTAATCAATGCCACCGTTTGAGAAATGCTATTGTCTTGCTTTCTTTCCCATTTAGATAAGGTAGATGCTTCTTTTTGTTGGCTTCTGTGTCATCCATCGTTATTGACCACTAATTGTTTCCTTTGCACCTCTGTGTAAACATGGTTATCTGCTTCACCTTGTTGCCATTGTGACCTTTTGTTGCACTACACAAAACACTTTTGTTTTAAGAGTGTTTTGTGCAATTCAACCAAAATGTCACATCGACAACGTTGCTTGATTGCTTGATCTTAGTGGAACTGCACAAGAGGAGATCTTACTTCATATCCGTTAAGGTGAATTTGGTTCAGATCTTCTTCTTGTGAGTTGTTTGAATTCTGCACCATGAGAAGTCAGTACTAGCCTTCTTTCACATGATTCTGCAATGTGCATTCATATGTTGTGCTACTTGTACGATAATGTTGCTTGATTTTAGTGAACTGCAAAAATGGAAACAAGACTTACAATCTGTATGTGCACCGTAATATCCCATTGAGGTAAGATAAGGATATTTCACAACCGCTGGCCTGTATATTGCCACTTTCATCAGAAAATTAAGTTTAGTACTATACTTGTGCTCCCTAATTGACATGCCAAATCTTACATTGAAGGCGAAGCTTGTTTGTTATTGAACCAAGTGATGAAGGGGAAGAACAAGGGGAAGAAATACAAAAATCAACTCCCGGTGCTGTAATGAAGCACTGGAACTGTGATAACACAAGTAATGATATAGTTTTGCATCTTAATTTATTGCTATGGCTAGAACGAGCAATTGTTTTGCCACTGATTTGATGCCACTCTTAATGTAATATGTAATTATCTCTACTTGTGCAAACATGGATCTTCTTTGAAGATACCATATATTTTAGTGGAACTGCACAAGAAGATGTTGGAAACATTAAACTAATCGAGGAGTATATAGTAAGCATGGCCACCACCGTAGATTGCAACAGATGGTTCCGGAGAATTGCTTCATCTGTATGCTCTACACAATAAGGCTCCTGAAAAAGGTTGGTACTCGCCCACTGATTTCATCCATATGATTGAGCTTTGTCATCTCTGTTGGTGTTGTGCTACTGTTTAGATACTATCATGAAAAAGTGGTATTGTCCTTGAGAAGTGCTTCATGTGTGTTGTTTTAAATATTTCCTTTCCTTTTTTTCAAGCAAACAGTGATGCTAGCATTTAGTAGTCCTCTTGTCTTTGCACAACAGGATCATCTTCCTCTGAAGAAGAATATGGAGTACGTGAAGTGACTAGTTCCGATTATGCCAGGATGAAGAAGCCATGTCTATCTTATCATCAGAAGGAACCGTTGAAGGATGGTTACATTACTCCCCACAAGATCAAACTAACTTCAGCTCAGAAGGACTGACAAAATCTCCATTTTTTTGTTGTGATGCGCGAGTACAGTGTTGTTCTAGGATTCTTTCTGGTGAGTTCCATTTTTCTAAAAGTGTGCTCTACATGGACCATGTATGTGCCTGTTGAAACTGTCAATTCATAGTACAGTTTGCTCTATACTAATCACTTTTTTGTATTTGTGCAAACAGGGGTGCTCAGCTTGATTTCAATGGGAACTGCACAAAATGTTCATGAATACATCGAATCATTCATTTCCACCACAAGAAAGGAGGTGCCTATAAGTTCAAGGCGTTGCAACATATAAGGGCGAAATCATACAAGCTACGCGCGAATTTGGTTGATTTTGGTGGAACTGCACAAAAAGAACAACTGGTTTATTTAGCACCAGGTGCCATGTCAATGTCCGAACTGATGGCAAACCCTGCCCATTCCACAATCGTAGGCATTTGATATTTTGGAAAGGGACAACCTTGTCAAATTTTGCTCATTGATTTTAGCAAGACATGCGTTTGATATTTTCGAATGGGACGCCCTTGCTGTCAGCAGCGTCAATCAATTTTTTTATTTATTCTTTAGTTGTGAAGTAAATATTGCCTCTGACATGTGAGTCGCTGAGATGCATAATCATCGATTGCTTTGAATGTTCTCTATGAATTGACAGGCATGTGTGTTTGATTGCAATGTACAAAAACGCTAAAAACCTGCTCAAACTCTTTGTACTCCTTTTGTTCCTTTTTACTTCGCACATTGTGAAAGTGCATACTCCCTCCTTCCATCTATATAGGGCCTAAAGCGTTTTTCGAGGCTAACTTTGACCAAATGTTAGAGCAATAATATATGGCATGCAACTTACACAAAGCACATCATCAAATTCGTATGTGAAAAGAGCTTTCAATCATATAATTTTCACATATGCATGTCATGTAGTATTAATTTTATCAATAGTCAAAGGCTGTCTTGAAAAACACATTAGGCCCTATAGAGATGGAAGGAGGGAGTATTTTTTGTATAAGATTGGTCAAGGTAGAGATACTTTGACTGCAGACAAAACTTGTATGCAGACTAGAAAGGACCGGAGGGAGTACATGTGAAACTGCTGCAAACGAGGTGATCACCCTGGGAATAATGCTAGTACATATTGTTTTGCATGTTCATCCAATGCCTGTGATACAGGAATTCGAACTAATCGAAATAAATTCATTCATATACGGTCGGATTTCATATAAACATGCTAGATTTCATTACATTTCATACATTCTTCAATTTAAAAGGGGTGCGCTGGAGGTATAATTAATTAACCGAAGCTACCCACATGTGCCCGCTAAGCCGAACAGAAGCTTCAGTGACTTAACTGCAGGTGCAGTTGCGTAACTGACATGTGGCCTATTGGGCCCACGTGTCAGTCAGCCAACTGCACCAGCAGTTAAGTAGAAGCAGCGTTATTCTCCAGCAGAACTCCCCGACTCCATGTCACCGCCAAGAAGCTAACCGGCCGTCAATGGTCAACCTGCCTAGCTTGGCTTCAACAGGAGGGTAGCAGCGGTGGCCTTACTTGGACCTGAGCAGCGGCAACCTACCGTGTTCCACTCTTCCTCGTTTTTTGTGTGGCGCGGCCTCGTTGGCAGCGGGGCGGGGCCTCGGCGGAGCCGGCGATGTCCTTTGTCTCGTTGCTGGCCGACGGCGCCTCGGCGGAGCCGGCGATGTCCTTTGTCTCGTTGCCAGCCGGCGGCGCCTCAGCGGAGCGGTGGAAATCCTCCCCTGCGTTGCCGGTAGGGTGGGGCCTCGACTGAGCCGGCGATGTCCTCTGCCTCGTTGTTGGCGGGGCGGGGCCTCGGCGGAGCCGACGGTGTCCTCTGCCTCATTATTGGCGTCGCGGGGCCTCGGCGGAGCAGGGCCTCGTCGACGCCAGCGGAGCGGGGACTCGTCGGAGCCGGCATTGTCCTCTGCCTCGTCCTCGGTCTCGCCAAACAGCGCCTCGCCCGCTTCATCGCCCTCTTTGCTAGCCTCTTTGTAGACGGCCGCAGCCTCCGCCACCCGCATGCGCTCCCGCCAGCGCAAGAGGTGGCCCTTGCGGGCGGAGCGGTACGAGTCGAGCAACGCCTCCTGCTCCACCCACTCCGCGGCGATCTGCTCCTCCGCCTGCAGGTGCTCCTGGAGGAGATGGTGGTTGTAGGCGGCGTCGGCATGCGCCTCCCGGAACTGCTCCTGACGCATCTGCCTCACACTGTCCATATATTGGGCATGGGCCTCGCCGATGGTCATGGTGCAATGCACCGGCGAGGATGGAGCGGACGAGGGGGTTGGCGCCGGATCATCGACTACCATGTTCTCCATTGGGACGTCGTCCTCCGGCTGCCTGCCGGCCAGCCGGTCGGCAGCAATGGCTGCCATCTCCTTGTGGTCCGTCGTCCACCCGTCCCGAAGAGCGCTGGAGCGCGAGGAAGCCATGGTGGGCAGTAGTGGTGTGGACAGGAGAAAGGGAACGGATGCGGATGACTGCGGCTATGGCCGGCGTAGTAGTTTATATAGCAATGGTGGGCGGGCGGAGGGACGGACGTGTGGCGCCGGAGTAGCCGCCTCGGCAACCGCGTATCATTAATGTGGGTGGCAGATGGACGGACGGACGACACTTGTGTCATTTGAAGGCGAAGCAATCGCCTGCACCGGGAAGCGGGGCGGGCGGCGCTGGCTGTTTTGGGCGGAAAGCGCGCGCGGGCGAGGAGATGACTTTACTTGGAGAGGATGACAATAGGGACCCACCAGGTCCATAGCCTCACGTATGCAAGTGCCTCCTTATATATATATATATATATATATATATATATATATATATATATATATAACTATACTCCCTCCGTCTAGGTGAATAAGTCGTATTAGAAGGTGCATCACGACCTAGGTGCAAGCAGATTGGTGGAAAAGAAGAATATTTCTCTCTTCTAAACACAACATTTAATCACAGCAGTTAAAAGGATGCCTTATTAGCTACCCATGCAGGCCATCATAATTCATAGCATGCAAAGCGCTTTTATTTCTTGCCTAATAACCGCATGGACATGCTGCATGCATTGGTCCTTGCCCGAGCAAAAAAAAGGGAGGAAAGGGGTTTCCACGGGAGACAACGAGGCAGAGGTGGAAGCGCTCGCTGGAGTTATTTATTTTGCTTCCCCCTGGTTTCCTGACATCATGGTGCCACACCATTGTCAACCTATGAAGTACTAGTCAATAAACGAGAGAATTGCACAAGAAGCGGCCGACAGCTGGGACCAAGCAGCTCGAGCAGTATTTGTGTTTTTGAGGTGTGAGCACTGCAGAGTTTTTTGATGTTTAGCCCAGATATTAATTTTTCTTCTCTGAACAACAACGAAAACATCGCTGCAGGTATTAACTGGGCGGGCTGTGGCCCATCTAGCCCAGGCCAGATATCCAGCCCAGATATTAATTTTTTTCAAGATGAAAATGGCTAGCCCAGCTATACTTTTTTTCGGAATACCCAGGCAAGGTCAAGTTGTTATTCTCCGCCCCGCTGGGCTGCAAATCTTTCCTAGGAGGGATGCATTAGGCCTAACAAGAAAATGGGCTTTAAGAAATAATAAATGGAATGTAATTATAAAAACTGGGCAG
This sequence comes from Triticum dicoccoides, assembly GCF_002162155.2. Lineage (NCBI taxonomy): Eukaryota > Viridiplantae > Streptophyta > Magnoliopsida > Poales > Poaceae > Triticum > Triticum dicoccoides. The sequence goes on along the minus strand of NC_041388.1, from coordinate 592,950,865 downwards.
TAACTATAAAAAATGCACCAAACACGTGATTACTTTATAAAAAATTATTTTTGGATATTGAAAATTTTAATTTCATTAATTGTTGCAAGCGCAATGTTTCGTTGGATTTTTACGTAATATAAATTTATATTGAAATTGTATTTAATCTGACTAGAAATTTCGGGATAAAAATATTTCGGATCCCATCAAAATGTGGGAAATTTTATTGAATTCTGTTTTGAACGTTGGTTGAAATGGGCTGTACTTTTAACAAACTGTAAATGGGCTGTAGTAAATTCCATTAGAATTCAAAAATGGGCTACACATTCTTACAAATCTCAAATGGGCTATAAGTTCTCTGCCACACACTTCTGGCCTTACTAAGTTGACGCGTCCCCTAAAAAACAGAGTTGACGCGTATGCAAGGCTTTGTCAACTTATAGTCAACACATGGTTCTAACAGCAGTGGCCATTGGATGTCCATCCAACGGATGCCGTGCTTCTTCTTCAATCTCGGATATTCTAGCTTCACCCGCCCAAAAAATGATTCCTCCCCCTGACATTTGGGGTGCACCGTTTCGGAATCTGACCTGTGGGCCTACTAAGTTGACGTACCAAGGGCTTTGTCAACTTAGTCAATATAAACGATTCTAGCTGTAGTGACCGTACGATGTCCATCCAACGGTCGTAGTGCTTCTTCAACCTCTAGTCTTCTTGCTCTAGCCGCCCAAAGCAGCATCGGTCGTGCCGCCTGCTCCTGCCTCCCGTGGCTGGCTGTGCTGCTGTGGAGGCCTCACCGCCCCCTACTATTCCCACCGCTGGCCAGGCCCTACGGCGACGGCAGCCTCACACCGCAGCCGAACGAGTGAACCCTCATACTCCTCTCCGCGTGGGCATCCACTGCCGTGTCTTCACCGGCTCCGCGTCGTCCCCTTCCTAGGCCTCGCCGTCGTCCACCGGCCTGGTGCTCTCGGCGCGGCGTGGTCAACGTGGAAGGAACGACTTCCATCGGACATGGACTTTACGTGAAGAGGCTGATAGCTGGGTCCATGATAGCAGCAAGGAAGTGCCTCCTTATTACGCGGAAAATAATGATTCCTGCACCTGACAACAGGGACCCACCGGACGGGCCACCAGTATTTTGCAAAAAAAATCGTTTCCCCCTGACAGCTGGGACCCACCGGACGGGCCACCGTATTTCGCGAAAAAAAACATTCCCCCCGCTGTCAGCTCGGACCCACCGGAAGTGCCTCCTTATTACGCACAAAAAAATGAATACTCCCCCGGCTAGCTGGGACCCACCTTGCTGGGAGGCTGACTTGTGGGCCTACTAAGTTGATGGGGACGAAGTGCTTTGTCAACTTAGTCAATATGAACGATTCTAGCTCCAGTGACCATACGATGTCCATCCAACGACTGTAGTGCTTCTTAAACCTCTGGTCTTCTTGCTCCAGCCGCCCAAAGCAGCGCCGGTCGTGCCGCATGCTCCTGCCTCCCGTGGCCGGCTGTGTTGTCGCAGAGGCCTCACCGCCCCCTACTATTCCCACCGCTGGCCAGGCCCTGCGACGACGGCAGCCTCACACCGCAGTCGAACCAGTGAGCCTTCGTAGTCCTCTCCGCACAGGCTTCCACTGTCGCATCATCCCCTTCCTAGGCCTCGCCGTCGTCCACCGCCGTGGTGCTCTCCGCGCGGCGTGGTCAACGTGGTCAAGGAACGACTTCCATCGGAAGAGTACTGTACGTGGAGAGGCTGACAGCTGGGTCCATGGCCACAGCACAGTTTTTTGTGATTTGCCAAGTAAGTCGCTTTGTCAGGCCTGTTGGGCTGCAAATCTTTCAAGACGAGGAGAGCTTTCATTCGGCTGGCTGAGAAAATGGCCCATCAGTAATGAGAAATGGGTTGTACATTTTTAAAACACATCAAACCGACAATTAGTTTCAAATATCTTTTTTTTTATTTCAAGATTTTAAATTACATTAATTTTTATGCATGGAGAATTTGTTGGATTTTATATTGATATACATTTATTTTTAAAATCAGTTTGAATGTGAGTCGAAATTTCGGGATTAAAAATAGTTCGGACCGCACCGAAATATGCAAAATTTCGTATAATTTTTTAACCATTGCCACAATATGGGATGTAATGCTAACAAAAAGAATATGGGCTTCAAAAAAAACCTTAAGAATTAGCAAATGGGCTGTAAATTATTAGAAATAATGGCAGATGGGTTGTATGCTGTTTTCCACAGATTTGAGGCTTTCCTAAAAAAAGGTTGACGCACAAGCACTGACTGTTGGATGTCCATCCAACGGCCATCGTGCTTCTTCAATCTCTGCTCTTCCTGCTCCAGCCGCTCAAACAAGCGCCGGCGGGACTGCCTGCTCCCTCCTCCTCGCGCCGGCTGTGCTGCCGCGCAGGCCTCACCGCCCAACCGTACTCCCATCGCTGGCCTAGCCATCCCTCTACTCACCCACACCTGCTGTTATTCTCCGGCGACGGCAGATGAACCAGTAAACCCTCGTACAGTCATACTCCCCTCCGCATGGGAAACAACTGCCGAGTCTTCCCTTCCTAGGCCTCGCTATCGTCCACCGCCCTGGTGCTCTCGGCTCGGCATGGACAACATGGTCAAGGAACGACTTCCATCGGACATGGACTGTACGTGGAGAGGCTAACAGCTGGGTCCACGGCCGCAGCAAGGAAGTGCCTCCTTATTACGTGGAAAATAATGATTCCTCCACCTGACAGCTGGGACCCACCGGACGGGCCACTGTATTTCACGAAAAAAATGTTTCCCCCTGACTACTGGGACCCACCAGCTACATCTCCGCACGCAAGGAAGTGCATCCGAGCAAAAAAAAAACGATTTGCCCCCTGACTGCTGGGTCTCACCAGCTACATCTTCGCAGGCAAGGAAGTGCCTGACAGTCGGGACCCACCTGGTCGAAGCGTACGTAGCATTGTCATTCTGGTCGCGAACGTGTACGTACATACTGGTCGATGTAGAGGCGCGCACATGTCGTAGTAGAGGCGCGCACGTAGGATGTACACGTACGTACAGTGGCCAGGGTGCAAGAAAAAAAAGGCCACGTATGTGTACATACGGGCGGAGTCTCGAACGCCTACTCACGCATACGTACGGCCAGGGCTCGTGTACATTGCTGGGTCGGAATGGAGAAACAGCGTCGTTGTCATGTTCATGGGGAGGCAACGGAATGCGTCATGTTCATGGGGAGGCAACGGAACTCGTGGGAGCCAACCGGCTGGGTCGGAACAGAATGCGTGGTCGTGTTCATCGGGAGGGCTTGGACAGAACAGGCGATGGAAACGAGGCCTGGCGTACCGCACAACGGAGGAAACGGACCTCCTACATTCGGAACGGGGTCCTGTTGATCGGGAGGGGTCTGGCGTACCACAAAACGGAGGAAATGTACCTCCTACGGTCGAAACGAGGGTCTTGTTGATCGGGAGGGGTGTGGCGTACCGCAAAACGGAAGAAACGGACCTCCTACGGTCGAAATGGGGGTCCTGTTCATCGGGAGAGGTGTGGCGTACAGCAAAACGGGACTCCACGGGATACTGTTCATCTCCACGTCGACCCCCTCCAGCCTCCATGAGCTACCGTTCATCCACCATTGACCTCATCCAGCCTCCACCTACGACTGTTCATCCACGGGCTCCTGTTCATCCAGCCTCCACCGCTCGCTACTCCACCGGCTACTATTCAACCAGCCCTCTCCACGGGCTACGGTTCATCCTGCCCTCCACTATCTACTGTTCATCCTGCCCTCCACGGGGTGGTCCTGTTCATCCAGCCCTCCATGGTGTCCTGTTCATCCAGCCCCAACCGGCTCGATCAATCGTGGTCCTGTTCATCCAGAGGCAACACCACGTGGTCCTGTTCATCCACCCCCACCGGGAACTGTTCATCCAA